>NC_053023.1:262089651-262167552 GCF_003073215.2 Triticum urartu
CAAATGCCGTAGGTCTTCGTGAGCAAGCAAGTTGGATGCACACCCACTTAGTTTCTTAGATGAGCTTTCATATATTTATAGCTCTAGTGCATCCATTGCACTGGCAATCCCTACTCCTTGCATTGACATTAATCGGTGGGCATCTCCATAGCCCATTAATTAGACGCGTCAATGTGAGACTTTCTCCTTTTTGTCTTCTCACACAACCTCAATCATTATATTCTATTCCACCCATAGTGCTATGTCCATGGCTTGCGCTCACGTATTGCGTAAGAGTTGAAAAGGCTGAAGCGCGTTAAAAAGTATGAACCAATTGCTCGGCTTGTCATCGGGGTTGTGCATGATGGGAGCATTTTGTGTGACGAAAATGAAGCATGGCCAAACTATATGATTTTGTAGGGATAAGCTTTCTTTGGCTATGTTATTTTGATAAGACATAATTGCTTGGTTAGTATGCTTGAAGTATTATTATTTTTATGTCAATATTAACCTTTTGTATTGAATCTTATGGATCTTAATATTCTTTCCATAATAAAGAGAATTACATGGATAAATATGTTAGGTAGCATTCCACATCAAAAATTCTTTTTTTATCATTTACCTACTGGAGGACGAGCAGGAATTAAGCTTGGGGATGCTTGATACGTCTCCAACGTATCTATAATTTTTGATTGTTCCATGCTATTATATTATCAACCTTGGATGTTTTATATGCATTTATATGCTATTTTATATGATTTTTGGGACTAACCTATTAACTTAGAGCCAAGTGCCAGTTTCTGTTTTTTCCTTGTTTTTGACTTTTACAGAAAAGGAATACCAAACAGAGTCCAATTGACGTGCCAATTTTTAATGATTTTTTATGGACCAAAAGAAGACCCTGTAGTACAAGAGTTGGGCCAGAAGAGTCCCGGGCCGTCCACGAGTGTGCCCCCCAGCGCGTGGGCCTACCTCGTGGACGACTCAGGCACCTTCTTGACGTGAGACCTACGCCAAAAATTCCTATAAATACAGAAACATCTAGAAAATAACCTAGATCGAGAGTTCCGCCGCCAGAAGCCTCCGTAGCCACCGAAAACTAATCTAGACCCGTTCCGGCACCCTTCCGGATGGGGGAATCCCTCTCCGGTGGCCATCTTCATCATCCCGGCGCTCTCCATGACGAGGAGGGAGTAGTTCTCCCTCGGGGCTGAGGGTATGTACCAGTAGATATGTGTTTGAACTCTCTCTCTCTCTCGTGTTCTTGATTTGGCATGATCTTGATGTATCGCGAGCTTTGCTATTATAGTTGGATCTTATGATGTTTCTCCCCCTCTACTTTCTTGTAATGGATTGAGTTTTCCCTTTGAAGTTATCTTATCGGATTGAGTCTTTAAGGATTTGAGAACAATTCATGTATGTCCTGCATGTGCTTATCTGTGGTGGCAATGGGATATCACGTGATCCACTTGATGTATGTTTCGGTGATCAACTTGCGAGTTCCGTGACCTCATGAACTTATGCATAGGGGCTGGCACACGTTTTCGTCTTGACTCTCCGATAGAAACTTTGTGGCACTCTCTGAAGTTCTTTGTGTTGGTTGAATAGATGAATCTAAGATTGTGTGATGCATATCGTATAATCATACCCACGGATACTTGAGGTGACATTGGAGTATCTAGGTGACATTAGGGTTTTCATTGATTTGTATATTAAGGTGTTATTCTAGTATGAACTCTATGATAGATTGAACGAAAAGAATAGCTTCGTGTTATTTTACTACGGACTCTTGAATAGATCGACCAGAAAGGATAACTTTGAGGTGGTTTCATACCCTACAATAATCTCTTCGTTTGTTCTCCGCTGTTAGTGACTTTGGAGAGACTCTTTGTTGCATGTTGAGGGATGGTTATATGATCCAATTTTGTTATTATTGTTGAGAGGACTTGCACTAGTGAAAGTTTGAACCCTAGGCCTTGTTTCCTAGCATTGCAATACCGTCTGTGCTCACTTTTACCACTTGCTACCTTGCTGTTTTTTTTGGATTACAAAAACCATTATCTACTATCCATATTGCACTTGTATCACCATCTTTTCGCCGAATTAGTGCACCTATACAATTTACCATTGTATTGGGTGTGTTGGGGATAAAAGAGACTCTTTGTTATTTGGTTGAAGGGTTGCTTGAGAGAGACCATCTTCATCCTACGCCTCCCACGGATTGATAAACCTTAGGTCATCCACTTGAGGGAAATTTGCTTCTGTCCTACAAACCTCTGCACTTGGAGGCCCAACAACGTCTACAAGAAGGTTGTGTAGTAGACATCAGGGGGCTGGTCTGGTGTGTGCGTGTGTTGGGTTCGCCCGCGCCGCGAACACACTTCACCAAAGCCCTGCCGTCCTAGAGCTTCGGCTTCCTTGATCCTCACGAGGCGCTCTCAAATGAGCTCATGGACATGTGCACACTCTATAGTCCGTGCCCCTCGGGCAGCGTGACACGGTGCACTAAGTCACAACTAACTCACGCTTGGGGGCTCGCGCAAGGAAGAACAAGGCACCCCATCAAATTTTCTAACAACTTTGCAGCTCTACGACATGTCCTGAGGCCGATGGCTCCTGAGTCGTCGGGAAGGAAGATTCACCAGATGCTGAAGGGCGCGCCCTCGTGAGAACTAAACTACTGCAAGCATGCCAAGCTAAGTTACCCAAACCGCGTCTACTCGGAACACAGATAGCATGACATAACACCAAAATAACAAGCATAGCATAGTGGCGTAAGTGCTGCAGTTCATTACACACCCCTGCGGGGCCATCTACTTTTTAAAAAAATGTTGGAGGAAGGAAAGGTTAAACAAAAGTGGCCCACGTGGCCGCAGCAGCTCCCGAGCCAGGCTCTGGCAGCCACATACTCAGCCGGAGTCCTCCTCCCGCTTCACTGAAGCACGGCGGTGAGACGACCCGTCGCCTCCCCAGATCCGAGCCCGGCGGCGGGGCGGCTGATCATAGCCTCCGCTGCTGGTGCTCTTGCCGGAGGAGGAGCCGCCGCCACTGGGAGAGGCGTGGCCGTCACCAAGGGCAAGCTCGCCCTCGTCGTTTCCGCGGCCGTCATCAAGGCCAAGCTCATCGTCGCTACTGCCATCCTTAGGGAATCACCCTGGGCGGAGGACGTACACCCTAAACACCCTCACGTAAAGGGTCACGATGCCATCGTACTTGAAGTGGAGGGTGCACCTCCCCCTCAGGTCTCGTGCACGGGCGAACGGCTTCCAACCGCGGGTTAGGGAGACGCTGCTGCAGCAGCCGTCGGCCTGCCGCTAGAGACCGTCAAGCCCCATGGCCGGCAGCTTGCCAGCGAAGGAGAGTGGAAGCTGGAGCCAGATGCCAGCAAGCTTCTCTGACCACACGATGAACTCCGGGAGCACATCCACCGAATGGAAGCGCGGCCGAGGAGGCCGCGCAACCATGGCATGCCTCCCCGAGTCGTAGGGGCCGCCTCGCCCTTGGCGGCCCCACCCCGGGAAGAACTGCTGCCACGGACACCCAAAGCAACACCGGCTCCCGAAGAAGAGCGCCTGCGCCCTTGGGAAGCTACTGCTGGGGTCGCAACATGCTTGCGAGGACGGCCTCGCCCCCTCTTGGGCGGCGGCGAGTCTGGCACCCTTGTGTGCTTTCCCCTTCTCGGCGGCGGAGAACCTCCTCGTCGGCACCATGAGAACTGAAGCAAGACGATAGGACAAGGAAGAAGAAGAAGAAGCGGGCGGCGAGAAGAGGGAGATGAGCAAGAGGGGCTCCGCCCCACCCCTCATTTATAGCCTAAGGGAGGCCAGCCGCCGGCCTCCACGATCCCACACAATGATGGTTTTTCTCTGCACACAGCGGAGTCTCATCAAGTCAAACGATTATCGAGGTAGCATGGGGAAGTGGAGACGCCCACGTCTCGTCAATCGCAACGCGTCAACCAAGGCCGCGGGCGGCTAGGGCCCGCGACGCTCCGCACTTGCTCTTTAGCTTCACCTCGAAGCCAAGTTCGAGCATGCCATGGGCCTGGGGCCTACTGTCAGCGTTCTGCAAATGGGGGGTACCCAGACTTGCCTGCTTGCGGCCCCGACATGGCCCCATCGATGGCCTGGTACATCCTAGATTTAGTAGCAAACAAATCGAGACCCTCGCGGGGGGCCAAGCCTCATGAGGCGGACGACACCAAGACCTCCACGAGGAGCAGCCTCCCCAAGCTAGCTCCCGAGGAGCGGAGATCCCTATGCAAGCCTCACCTCACGAGGTTTGGATGACGTGAGCCATGACAAACAAGGCCAGGCGAGCGCCAGCGGGCACAGTGTACTGGTTTCCTCTTTGGTGCTAAGGAGGCAGGCACTGGCGCAGAGTCCTGAGGAATCAGCCAAAGGTTTCCATTCCAGTGCAACAAGACCAAGACTGCCAGGACAGCAGGACGGAGGTCATCATGGAGCCCACCATAGCGTCATGGCCAGAGGCTTTCACAGGCAACGACCACTTTTGTCAGGATGGCATGTACTAGTTGTCTCCCTTCGAATTTGGTCGTTGTGGGATCCCTGATTCATTTGGGAAGAGGACCAAGGCCACTATAAATAGGAACTAGCCAACACCATAGAGGGGGATTGATTCGACCCAGATTAGCTGACAGTTCACTCAAGCCCAAGAACACCCCTCCTCCTAAGGTTGCTCGCCACTGTACTAGTTCATCCTCAGCCCATCGAGGCCAATCCACCACAAGGAGTAGGGTTTTACACCTCAAGGTGGCCCGAACCTGGGTAAAATTCCATGTCTCCTTTCCATTCAGTTCGTCAAGCTAGGCCGTGAGATTAGTGAGTTGGTAGACTGGGGAGGACGAGTTCTTCGCACGCACCCCAGAGTTTGAACCTCTCAAGGGTCTGCGGAGCCCAAAATCTGACAAGATGCTGCCACAGTCATTTTGTGCGAGAGAGTGTGAAGAGAGCAACCCCAGCAAGCAACCATGTAGGCTCGTGTCCTGGCTATGTATATAGCGGAGTGGTTCCTTTTTCTCTCCATATGAACCAATTTATATTGCGTACGTGCCACTGAAGAAAAAAAACTTTATTTATAAATGACGCGGCATCATTCATGCATGGTTCCCGACCCTCCATTATTTATAAGTGAGTAACTACTACTAGACGCATCAAATTATCACGTGGGCTCCATCATTTATAAGTTAGTAACTACTACTAGACGCATCGTAGAGAAATGAGCTCCACTGTGTCACGTGTGTGGCTGGGGAAGACGCAAAAAACGCTAAGAGTGCTACTAGTACTACGTGCGTGGGTGCGTGCACCTCTTCTCTTTGAGCATGGTTATTAAAAGTATAGCCCACTACTCTACCACGCGGTTATTATATGTGCAAAGAGTATAGGCAGTAATGACTAATAAGCCATCAAATCACGAGGCCCACCTTTCTCTATGTTTGACCGAGGAAGCAGCCATCATTTCACTCCTCGTTGAATATCCATCCGCTGCTACCTCCGCAAATAAATAAAATCTGCTTCTACCTCCGCAGCATGGTTAATAATATATCCATTTCAATAACGACGTAGAAATATCATTCACTGATACAATAGGGCTGGATCTAAGGCTGGTGATTTTTTTACTTTGTCTCTTTCTCTTTTTGTCTCATTTCCTCATTTTACATAGGAGCACGTGTAGAGGATGGCTATTCCTTTCGATGGGACTTCTTCATGGGGTTTAAGACTAAGTAGCTCCGAATTATGCCTCTTCCCACCACTCTGAATCGTGCCATCTACGATAGTACTCCCATTGCAACAATGAGGTCCACTAGGTCTAGCACATCCTCTAAGAAGAGACTGTCACACAAAACATACATCTTATTGCCTTCTTCCTCATACAGTACGTACCACTAGTACGTAATACTAGTACTAATACTACTCGTTCTCCTATAAACCTTGCGCTTGGCATCTCAAAAATATTAACCTTGCGCTTGGCTCTTCGC
Organism: Triticum urartu; assembly: GCF_003073215.2. Lineage (NCBI taxonomy): Eukaryota > Viridiplantae > Streptophyta > Magnoliopsida > Poales > Poaceae > Triticum > Triticum urartu. The sequence continues at coordinate 262,095,629 of NC_053023.1, forward strand.
CTCTTCGGGAAGTCGAGCAATAATGGTATTGCAGTATATATCATTATGGCTATCTAACCGAATGAATTGATGCACGTCCACCACGTGGGAAAGGGTCGAGCAAGGGCCAAGGGGTGAGGGCCGAGGGAGAGTCCGTACTAGTACTTCCGTTTCAATATGGACTACATATGGAGCAAAATGAGTGAATCTACACTCTAAAATACATCTATATACATCAGTGTTTGGAGTATGTACTAGTAGTTCATATTGAAATCTAGTAAAAGACATATATTTCAAACAATATGATAATATCCCTAGCTAAGGTAGGGATGTGGAGTAACGGAGTGAGTAGTAAAATTTTCTCCTCGTCATACGAGCCACCGCGCGCGTGGGTGAGGGGGCGGGTGTAAGGCATTGTAAGCAAGCTTCTGCTCGTCCTGCGACTCTGTGAGCCACGACACCTGTGGGCGGGAGATACGTGTACTAAGAAAGCTTTTCCTCATTCTGCGAGTTCACGGGACACATCAAAAGTAATACGTACAGAGCATATCCAGTGTATAGAGTCTTGCCTCTAAGGTAGGTCCCACATGGTTTGCCTCTTTCTTAACATAATGCATCAAGTCACAATTTGTTTGTTCACCTATGGTACACGATCCTCCATCAAGTGGACAACCAGTAGACATGTCAAATTACCACGTGGGCTGCCTTTTCGTACAGAAATGAGCCCCATCGTGTACCCGCGCGGGTGTGGTTGGGAAAGAGACGGGAGTACGTGCGCTGTGTGTGCACCTCTTATCTTTGTGCACGTCCCCCGCCTACGTGGGTGTGTGTGAGAGAGATACGAACCTAGACAAATGGCGTGTGTGTTCGTGAGTGTTTTTTGTTGGGGGGAGGTGGTGTGTGATTTTGTGAATGTATTTGTGGGAATATGTGTCGATCATATCTCAAAAAAATTGACACATGCAATGTGTGTGAAATAGAGGCCTATCTATATCATATATAGAGGGGGCGATCCACGAGAAGAGAGGGAGGGGTCATAGATCTCGATAGAGTCGAAGAGAGGATCGAGTGGGTGGGTGCAAGATCGATGAAGAGATCCATCAAAATTGTGTGTGTGCAAGTCAAAGATATAGGGCGACTAACCTACCGGAACGTCAGAGCGTACAAGGCAAGTTCGTGTGTGGCAGGGATACATGACTAGAACACTCGATGTATTGGTGTGTGGGGGGGGAGGGGGAGACAGAGACCCAACTAGAGAGGTGGATTGACTCGTATATGTGTTGAGAAGGAGAGACCTGGCTATGTCTTGAGGGAGATCGGTCGACATCCATACATAAGTGAAGGACACTAAATAGTTTGGGACAGAGAGAGAGAGATAGGGAGAGAGAGGGGGAGAGGGGTAGAGTGTTGGATGGGTGATGGAGTTGCTTCTCGAAGATGGTGGGAGAGGCCTACTAGAAAAACAGAGGGTAGGACTGCAATACTATCAATAACAGTGGGCATGTGTTTCTGTGTGTGCGTGTGCGTGATAGATGTGTCGGGAGGCATGCATGGATGATGAATGGGGCCCATGTGTTTGGTAATCATACCTAACTAGATCGGTAGATCAATTGTTGTGTGTCGAAGGGAAGGGAGAGACATAACTAATGAGGTAGATCGATTGGCGCGTGGGGAAAACGAGTTATAGCGACCTAGCTAGGTATATGTATAGCGGGAGATCGGTTGGTGTACATGCATTTGTTGGAGGAAAATAAGGCCCAGCGAGATGGATAGATAGAGAGAATGGAGCTAGGAGGTGGTGCGATAGGCCTACTAGCTAGATAGGGGGAGGAGTGTGCGATTGTGAGATTGATGAAAAGAGGGGCAGGAGTTTATATGTGTGTGGAACCGGATGAGAGACACAAGGCATGGACACAGAAAGGGGGAGATGGAAGGTGCGTGTGTATGTGGTAGGCATACATTGCTAGAGAGGTTTATCGATCAGTGTGTGTTGGAAAGGAGTTGTGGAGACCGTGGGAGAACAACCTAAAGAAAATAAAATGAATATGCATGATGGATAGAATGTTGAGGGAGGGGGAGGGCGAGGAGGGCATGTGCATGCACGAGAGATAGTTAGTGCTAGCTACAAAGGTTAGATGATTGTGTGGGTGTAAGAGGCTAACAAAGATCATAGTTCGATATGAAAGTGGATTCATATATTTGAATAGGAGATCATAGTGTTATAAACATAAGCATGCATGAATATAGCGGTGATACGCGTGGTGTGGTTTTGGACATGTTATACCATAATGTGATAATGCGTGGTGTTTGGAACTCACAGCCAAATATCGAACAATCTAAACCATACTATACATCAAACAATCTCACATTTTATTTGAATTTGTGATAATGTGTGGCATTCGCAGCTCACAACTAAACATCGAACAATCTAAACCATACTATATATCGAACAATCTCACATTTTATTTGAATTTGTGATAATCTGTGGCGTTTGAAACTCACATCTAAATACTTGTAGGCGTAGTGGACGGGGCACCATACATTATGTGATAAACACATTATACATATGAGACATGTTTTAGATTATGAAGATCTAGCTAGAGCTTGAAATGTACTTTGATTTGAAATCAACAGAAAGTGGATTCAAAAAATCGAGTTCGAGTTCATATATTACACAAAGTTCATACCTAACTCGACAATAATCATGTGTTGTGAAGATAATACAAAAATGATGGTTTAACTTGACAATAATGATGATTGTAGATCTTATTAAATAGAGAAATGAATTCAAATGGTTTAACTTCACAACAATCATGATTCTAGATCTTATTCAAATAGAGAAACGAATTCAAATTTCGTTCATATTGAAGCGGTAGTATATACGTTTGGAGTGCACTAAAACATTAATTTGGGTAGCAAGTTGCATGCATTATACATGTAGCGAAATGTTTTAATTGAACATAATATGAATTCAAAGTTTTGAATGGCATTTGTAGTGGGAATTGATTTGGTACAGTACACGGGACTAGACTCTCTTGTGTGGTGCGAATTGATTTCTTTTTGTTTTTCAAACGAGGGAAGTGCGAATTGATTTGGTACAGTACACGTTAGACTTGTCAGGAAATTTCAACCCGCTCCTTGTTACCCCGAAATATTTAAAATATATCTTTGCATCGTTGCACTCTGAAAACTCCCTCCATCTCAACCCGCGCCTTGCTATCCCAAAATTACAAAACACACGAAAACTCCCACCTCCTGCGAAATTCCGACACGTGAAATGCCCATGATACCCCTGAAGCGCCTAGCTCCAATCGGTGGGGGACTTCCGCAACTTACCCCACATTTCGGACAAGCGCGTCCCTAAGCCATGGTTCCCCCTCCCATCCTATCCTCCCACCCATTTGTACACCGAGGCCAGGAAAACCCGCGAAGCCCCACACCCTCCTCAGTCCGCCACACAGCAGGAGCCTCTTCCCCGACGACGTCATCCATAGAAACACCTCGACGTCCCTCATCCACTACACCGGATGGGGATCCGTCGTTGATCTCGCTGTGCTGCCGGTTCAGCCACCCGGTCCTCCACCTCCAAAGAGTTGCCCTGATGTTCCCATCGTCTTTCGCGCCACCTCCATTCCCACACCGCCGTCTTCACCTGCACCACTAGAAGAGTAGCATCATCACCGATTCCTCGGATGAAGCTGAGGCCTAATCGGCGCCACCAAAGAGGTTCTACACTAATCACCGCATTTTCTTCTTGATTCGATCTCACGGTGCTACCGACGCTCGGTCTTGAGCCGACATGGTGTGGCTCCATCCACGACAGCGTTACCGGCCACTTCCTCCACGACGTCGCTCCCTCGGCGGCGACGTCCACATCAGTAGGAGCTGCTGCTGCTTTGGCTCTCGCTCACGCTGGTGCTCCGCTCTTGCTCTCGTTCGCATGCCTGGTATTCTCTTGCTCTTGCTCTTGCTCGCACTGCTACTCTCGCTATTCCTCTTGCTTGCGTTGCTGCTCCGTTTTAGCTACACTTCAGTTGACTGAATCGACTTTTGGGTCACTGGATTTTCAGGGGGTGGGGGTGTCGGTGTCAAAACCGGCGGATCTCGGGTAGGGGGTCCCAAACTGTGCGTCTAAGGCGGATGGAAATAGGAAGCAGGGGACACGATGTTTACACAGGTTCGGGCCCTCTTGATGGAGGTAATACCCTACGTCCTGCTTGATTGTTCTTGATGATATGAGTATTACAAGAGTTGATCTACCATGAGATCGTAGAGGCTAAACCCTAGAAGCTAACCTATGGTATGATTGTATATGTTGTCCTATGAACTAACCCCTCCGGTTTATATAGACACCGGAGGGGGCTAGGGTTACACAGAGTCGGTTACAAGGGAGGAGATCTTCATATCCGTATTGCCTAGCTTGCCTTCCATGCCAGGAGAGTCCCATCCGGACACGAGACGAACTCTTCAACCTTGTATCTTCATAGTCCAATAGTCCGGCCAAAGGATATAGTTCGGCTGTCCGGAGACCCCCTAATCCAGGACTCCCTCAGTAGCCCCTGAACCAGGCTTCAATGACAATGAGTCCGGCGCGCAGTATTGTCTTCGGCATTGCAAGGCGGGTTCCTCCTCCGAATACTCCATAGAAGATTTTGAACACCAGAATAGTGTCCAGCTCTGCAAAACAAGTTCCACATACTACCACAGAGAGAATAATATTTTCACAAATCTAATTTGCTGATGCGTTCTGACAGCATGACGTTATGTCATGACTCGGTCATTATTCGAACTATTTTTCTCAACCAGCACCGCACATATTGTGGGGCGGTTTTCTCGACACGTCTTGTCAAAGTAGAGATCGTGTCCCCCTTATTATGGGATTCTCATCAGTACGGACGCGGGTAACCCAACCGCGCCATTACTTACGGCGCTTGGGAAATAAGAGGTCTTATCAGGCGAGGGGGAGGCGCATCGCCTCTTCCGCCCTTATAAAGGGACAAGAATTCACCCTCTTCACCCATACCTTCTTCCCAACTCATTCCATTCTGCTCAGGCTCCAGCGCGCGAGCGTTCACCTCCTCTACCCACAAAAGGACTTCCAAAGATGTCTGGATCCGGAGCAGGAGGAAAATGGATGGCCTCTACCGTCCAAGAGAAGGATATCAAAAAGCTTCGGGAGGCCGGGTATCTGGCCAAGAAAATCGGCCATCGTCTCCCGACGGCGGGACAGATTGTCCCCACTCCGGAACCCCACGAGAGGGTTGTATTCCTCCCACACTTTGTCCGTGGGCTAGGATTTCCTCTCCACCCATTCTTTCATGGTATCATGTACTATTATGGGATCAATCTTCACGATCTGTCCCCTAATTCCTTCCTCAACATCTCGACATTCATTGTCGTGTGCGAGGCTTTTCTCCGTGTTTCGCCACACTTCGGTTTATGGCTGGAGGTCTTTAATGTGAAGCCCAAGGTGGTGGGCGGCGAGCACGCCGAGTGCCGGGGCGCTATGGTGAGCAAGATGCCCAACATTATATGGCCAACGTGAACGTTTAATGATTCTGTCAAGGAGTGGCAACAACAGTGGTTTTACATCACTGAGTCGAGCGGTAAGGGACGGGCCGCTTCTCCGAGTTTCGATCCGGCGCCCCTCTGCGGCTTATGTCCTGGGTCAAGAAAGGACTAGATTGTCCTCGTCCGACGAACTGTCGGTGCTCCAGACACGTGTTAATGATATGGGAGATAAGAATATTGAACTCGCTGACGTAGTCCAGGTGATGTTAGTCCGCCGGATACTGCATTGTCAACACCGGACCTGCAATCTATGGGAGTTTGATCCGGCCAGACACCAAACCTTGCGAAGGCTCTTCGGCTCTTTGCACGAGGTGCTTTTTAAGTCTAGCAAATCATGGCCGGGCTCCACCGATGACCGCAGGTACATACTGTCCCGCCCTGCAGGTTCGGTGAGTTTATGAAACTTTTCCATCTGCATGACCCAAAGGAAGCGCCTAACGCGTGTTCATTCAACTTTCCCAGAGCTTGACGAAGAAGGCGGAGCGGATCTATTGTCCGGCCCCGCTGCCCGAAGACCCGGCCATCCCACTTCTGACGAAGATGCTGGTCCCGACGCCTTACAAGGTGCCAAAGAAGATGGCCGAGAAGGAGGCTAAAAAGACCCGGGGCGGCCATCGTTGTTGCGGCACTTCGGGCACAATACCCGAAGGCTCTGATGCCCATTCTGCCTTCGAAGAGGACGAAAAGGAGGAGGAAGATAAATCCCCTGCGGAGGGAAGAAGGAAGAGGACGACCTCCGCATCCTTGGAGGCCGAACTACCCAAAAGAGGAAAGATTCCTCGTCAAGAGGAGTTTCCTACCGCCGCCGACAGCGGCCTAGCATGGGATCCGAGGGCCCAGCCCCTGGTGAACTCATGAGTATATAAAATCCGAGTATGTTTAAGCGTCCGGACTCATCGTGGCTTAGTATTTTAACCTAAGCCGTATATTTCTTGTAGTCCGGTGAGGTCCCGTACCGAATAATCCTCATCGGAGGACCTGCTGAGCTCAAACACTGTGGAGAACAGGACGCCCCCGAAGGACCCTTCCTCCAAGCAGGTGCCAAACACCGATGCCTCATCCCAAAAGGACCTCGACCAAGGAGGAAAGGAAAAAATCATGAAGGCGGCGCCTGGAGGCTGAACCGCAGCTTTCTTGGTGGCGCTACGAGATGCCTCCATCGTTGATGAACACCGTGCCCTGATGGGTGCGGTGATTGAGAAAATTCAGTCGACCGAGAGTGGACTGAAAGAAGCCTGTATCAGTCTTATAGAAGCCTTTGAGGTATGTTTTATGAGTTATAGAAGAGTGTCATAGTCTAGATAGTAGCCCCTCATACACTGTTTGTTGAAAGAAAGAACTGGACAGGGGATCAAAATCATGATCTCAGGAAGACTCACGAAATGACATTGATTTCTCTCCTGTTTCAGGCAGATACATGTAGCTGCTGCTGCCTCTCATACTGCGGAGATCGCCGGACTGAATCAAAGTCTGGAGCGGGCCAGAGAAGAAATTGGCCGATTGGAAATGCAGTTGAGGGATAAACAAGGTATGCACCAGCATTATGTGCATTTATTGTGAAATAAATGTTCAGTATGAAATAAGCCGCATAATATGTGCTAGGAGTTATGACCGAAGTCGAGACCCTCAAAAGGGCCGTTGCCGAGGCTGAGAATAAGGCGGCCACGGAGCGGGCTCTTCGTGAGAAACACGAAGCCATAATTATTAAAGCTGAGCAGGAGCTGCAAGAGGCCGTAAGTAAATGCGAGGCCTTGGAGCAGAGTTTAACGGAGAAAGAGTCCAAACTCACCAAGGCGCGCCAAGCCACGAGCGACGCCCAGGGGGAAACCCAAAGCGCACTGCAGGGATCCAAGAAGCGAGGAAGATCGCGGCGGGTAATCTTTTCCTATGTAAAGAAAATATTTGAAGGGAAAACTATGTTTCTAATTGTGAATCCGGACTTCTCAGGTGTATTTGCCGAGCTACCGCATAGTATTTCAGATGCTGCATACTTCTACCGAGCCGGAAGAAGGAACACCACCGATAAGCTTTTTTGGTCTCAGTATTTAGCACCGAAATATCCGGTGCCATTTTCCGATCAACTGAAACAGCTGATCGAACTGCATAAGGCAGCGGAACTAGCCATGAAAGATGTGGTTATCCGGCTATGGCCTGCCGAATCGATTCCAAGCAGCTACTTCGGGCTCGTAAGGCGGCTTATAATTGCTTGCCCTCGACTTGGTGCCATCAAGCGGTCGGTCTGTATAGAAGGAGCGCGGATGGCCTTCGCCCTTGCAAAGGTGCACTGGGGAAGATGGATGCCGAAAAGCTAGTGACTGAAGGACCGCCGGAGGGGAAGGAGCATCGCAAGCCCGAATCATATTATAAGAGTGTCCTCAAAGGATCCTACCTTGCGGCGGAGCTATGTACCAAGGACATTATATTTCGATGAATGCGGATCCTGCTGTCCGTTGTAATGTTTAAACAAGGTCATTGATATGTCGCCTGTTATATAAAAGTTTACCCTCCTGTGCGGCCGTTTGTATATTAAGGCTAAGAGTTGGCCAGTCGTCGGCTTCTGCCCCCACGTAAATAGTACGGGGGTGTTCGGGATAAACCTGAGCACTCTTTATCCTAGTTTTGGGTCCTCCAAGGGAGGTGCTCAGCACAATGAACCAGGTAATCAGACTATAGGGCTTTATCGCAATCACTTAGCCATAGGAGCTTTAGTATGGTCGGCGCAGCCCCTTGTGTTCGAAAGACCGTACTAGGGGCTCTATAAGCGCCTGATCGGAGAAAAAAGCCGATCCATCGCACGCTGCATTGGTTATGGCATTATGCGGGAGAAATCCTTAAAGATTTTGTAACCGCTCGAACAGCTGACCAGCTCTCGCCGTATCATGACAATCAGTTTTCGGCTTTCTCTACTGAGGTGCTCATCCGGAAGAACCGGGACACAATCGCAGTAGTTCTCCCAGTGCTACCTTAGCCGATATAGCGGAACGTAAGGTACCAAAACATGGGAGCCGGGCAAACCCAACTATTGACCCAAGACATGATTCGGAGCTGATGCATATAATATTATAAGTCCAGGGTGCCGAACTTCCACGAAGGTGTGCGGACTTTTATTGCCGTGTTATGGGGAAAACGAAGGCCCTGACATATTTAAGGCATATCGCTATGTATGGATGCCGTTTGACGAAGTGATTTCGATGAGAAATAATCAGCGGTAAAACGTCATATAAATCCACATGTTGTATTTCAATAATACGTCTATGCGTACGGGTACAAGTAATGTGATAAAAAAGGAGTTGTGATAGCAGAACCTGCTGTGACCTAGGGGGAAGAGGTTGAGTGCGGATCCGTATTGTAGCCGGACGTTCGCTGCGGGGAATGTCTAAAGATCCCCAGACGCGTTCGATCCGCCTCTGTGGAGTCCGTCCTGGTCGATGCAAAGGTGAACCTGCGAAGGAAATACAGGAAATGTTTGCGTGCCGGAGGGCGGTTGAGCCGTGAGTCCGGCCTGTCGTGGCCTTCGCCGGGGTGTTTAATTGAGCCCTGGACTAGCCGGAGTATCCTTCCGCAAAGTTGTTCGGAGTCCCTTGACGGTGTCCAGGAGCCTAGGTGTTGACTCGAGGTTCGGATGCAAGGTGCTACTCGGTATTCCTGCTGCTAAGGTAGTGATGTATTTGTTGGTGCCGAAGGAAAATTTGGCCTTGCCATGAACCATGATGATGCCGCGTGGACAGGGCATTTTGAGCTTACGGTAGTCATAATGTGGCACCGCGTTGAATCGAGCGAACGCGGTTTGCCCGAGAAGTGCTTGACAGTCACTGCGGAAAGGGGCGATTTCGAAGATTAACTCTTTGGTACGGTAATTTTCTGGTGATCCGAAGATTACCTCAAGGGAAATGGAGCCTGTACAGCTGATCTCCATACCTGGTATGATGCCTCTAAAAGTGGCTTTAGTGGGCTTGATCGCTGACTGATCGATGCCCATCTTGCGCATTGTATCCTGGTAAAGCAGAATTAAACTGCTACCTCCGTCAATAAGGACTCGAGTGAGGTGGAACCCGTCTACTATTGGGTCAAGGATTAGTGCGGCTGGATTGCCCCGATTGGCGTTAACCGGACGATCAGTGTGCTTGAAGGTGACTGGCCCTAGCTTATATTGTGGGATGGTGAGTTCCATTGAGCCGCCATCCTTAAGGGTGTATATCTGGTCCAAGTGGGTCGTTTGGGTGGTATTTACCAAATTCACCGATTGAGTATGGGGGGATTTCTTTTTCCCTCCTGTGTTTGGAAATCTGGGCTCTTCGTCTCTATCGTCACTTTGAGACCCCTCTTTGTGTTTGGCACCTGCCTTGCCGGCTTGTTTGAAGACCCAGCATTCTCTGTTGGTATGGGTGGCTGGCGTTTCTGGGGTGCCATGAACTTGGCATTGACGAGCGAGTATGCGGCCCAGACTGGATGGACCCGAATTTGTATTTTTGGGCTGCCCCTTCCGCTGACCGGACTTTGAGACCCTGAACCCGGCATTAACTGTCGTATTATTGGTTTTATCACCATGTTTGTGGCGCTTGTGTTTGTTGCGTCATGGTTTTCCGTTGGCATCTTTGCTATTCGGAGTGCCCGGACTCCCTCAGGGGGGGCTTGCCGGAGTTAAGGCAGAACCAGCCGCTACGTGAGGGGAACTCACTGGAGAGGTACCCCACTATCTATCTTAGGGTTCGGGGTGGGGGCGGTGGTCGCCGGCGGTGGGGGCATGATGGTGGGGCGGTGTCGTCGGGATCGCTGGAGAAAAAGCTCGATGCAGGAGGGCTAGAAGGATGGCCGGGGCAGCGGCAGACCGGCGGTGGGGAGTGGTTTCGGGGCGGCGCGAGATCGAGGCGGCGTGGGACCGCCTCCGGCCGCGGGCGGCAGGGGCCGGCGGTTTGGCCGGCGGTGGCTAGCGGCTCAAGGGGTGGAGGTTGAAGATGAACCGTACGCCCTTGATTTCATATCCAATGGCTGGAAAATCGACTGACCAGAGATGAAAAACTCATTCGACTAACGTGTATCCTCACCCTTGCTGCTCTACTCTTACACGCACTCATGATGCATGAGCAGCAGATCCTGCTCTTGCTCGAGCTCCTACAGCTGCTACCCGAGATGTTGCTACACGATCAACTGCCCCGGCTCCTGCACGTGCTGCTGCTTCGGGCTCTACTGTTGCTACTACTACTTTTCTGCTACTAGTGCGTTCAGTTTCGACAGTAAAATTCAGTTTCGACAACAAAATTCAGTTTCGACAGTTAAATTCAGTTTCAACAGTTATATTCAGTTTCGAAAATTAAGTTCAAAGATGAGAGGCTGATGTATTTTACATCGAGCACTTTGTGGTTATGTATTTTATGTCATCTATTGGAGATGCTATTAGAATTCCACTAAGGATAACGTTGTCTCTCTTGTCCTGCTTCAGCCTCGCCCTCGTACAACTCAGCGGAGGTGCTCCAATGATGAAACCCTCCATCAAAGCGGAGCAGTACCCCGGGCTCCATCTCCAGATGCCTAGGATACTCTTCCCCTCCTCTGATAGCCAAATCAACCGGAGCATCCTCACCGACCAACCCAATCACGCTGAAATCGACATGGCTTCGCCAAAGAGGTTGTACACTTGTTGCATCGCTTTTTTACTCTACATGTTATATATATTGTCCACTGAGCACATGTAGTAACGTGAAATACGATTAGTTTCTCCTACTATATGACAAGCAGTGAGGTACCTGTCGATGAGAACGACACCTATGGGATCACAGGGAATCCCTTCTACAGTTAGCGGGCGCGGGGCTATGGAAAGAGTGGGTTTAGAAGATGAACACAGGAAATTTATCTAGGTTCGGGCCGCAAGTGATCTGTAATACCCTAATCATGCTGGTTTGTGTTTATCCGGTGTTCTTGGACTAGCCACAAAGCGTGCAGGGTCTAAAAAGTCTGAATCCTTCTCTAGTATGCCTCGGGCCTCCTTTTATAGCAAAAGGGGTCGCCATAGTGGCACATAGGAGGTGGAAAGTTGTATTGTATACAAGTATATCTCCTGACACCATAGGATAAATGGATTTAATGTGCTGCTGACGTGCCCTCTCACTCTATCGGGGACGGCAAGGAAGCTCGTCTTGCCCGTCGCCGCCTCATCTCGTTCTGACACGCGTCCAAGCTGACTAGGCGTGTAGCCCATGCTGGCTAGCTGGCTGCTGAGTTGGTGTGATGGCAGAGTCTTCACGAATATCTGCATGCCACCATGCAGGTGCTTGCTGAATTGGCCTGGAAGCTGCACGTCGCCACACATGTGTCTGCCTTGTTGGCGGGTTGACTGCTGTGTTGGAACGGCGGTGGAGCCTTGGCAGGTGGGGGCCTGGCTGCGGCCCCGCAGATGTCCCCGGAAAGGGTCTTGCTGGGGTCTCGCAGGTGTCCCCGGCAAGGGTCTTACCAGGGGTCTCGTGAGCGTCCCCGGCAAGGGTCTTACCGAGGGTCTCATGAGCGTCCCCGGCAAGGATCTTGTCGGGGGGTTTCTGTCTTTTGGTCCTCATCTAGTCTTGTATGTTTTTGTTTTCACAACGATCTGCATGCCACCATCACTACAAAAATGGCACATCCATGACATTTTGGGCCGAACGAATTTTTTTCTGTCATATTTATGACACTTCTGTGATGATAGTTGTGAGAAAACCCGATATCATCATAGATGTGGTGGGCTCCTACTTCTATGACAAAAAATCTTGACACAAAATGGGCTTTTTGTCCTGGGCGGGCCGAAGACACAGCTGCATGACATTCTTTGGGCTGTCCATGATAGAAAAAACCATGGTAGAAGTGAGGGCGAGGAAAATAACGGGGTGTTCCTGCTTACGGTGGGTGGTCGGGGCCGAGCGATGCATAGAGGTTTGCATGTTTCTCTTGTACACGCACGCACCTGGGTGCGAGGAGTTGGGCTCTAACTGAACCCGAGCGAGGCGTTCGCCTACTGAACCCGAGCGATTGCACTGCAGGCTACGCGTTATTGAACCCGAGCGATCGATCGATGGCTGTTAACTGAACCCGATCAAGCGATTCCTTCGCTACTGCTGCTAACTGAAGCCGATTGATGCTGCCTCTGGATGAATAGTTAGCGTTGTTGGGGGGGTGGATGAACAGTTCCCGGTGGGGGTGGATAAACAGGACCCCCGTGGTGTTGCCTCTGGATGAATAGTGAGCATTGCTGGGGGGGGGGGGGGGGGGTTGGATGAACAGTTCCCGGTGGGGGTGGATGAACAGGACCCCATGGAGTTGCCTTTGGATGAACAGGACCCCGATCAATCGAGCCGGTTGGGGCTAGATGAATAGGACCCTGTGGAGAGCTAGATGAATAGGACCACCCCGTGGAGGGCTGGATGAATAGTAGCACGTGGAGGGGTGGTTGAACAGGAGCCCGTGGAGAGGGATAGTTGAACAGTAGCCAGTGGAGTAGCCCCCGATGGAGGCTGGATGAACAGTCGCAGGTGGAGGCTGGAGGAGGTCGACGGTGGATGAACAGTAGCCCGTGGAGGCTGGAGGGGGTCGACGGTGGAGATGAACATGTCGGATTTCGGGTTCCGGCAGACCCTTGAGGTTTGAACACTGGGGTGCGCGCGGAGCTTTCGTCTCCTACCTACCTGCACCCCTCTGCCTTGCTAGGATCTAAACTAAGGAAAGAACAACACAAGAGACACAGGGTTTATACTGGTTCGGGCCACCGTTGTAGTGTAATACCCTACTCCAGTGTGTGGTGTGGTGGACAGCCTCGCGAGGGTCTGTTCTTGGCTGGGGCGAGGAACTGCTGGGAGGAGCTCAGTCGCCTCTCTCTCTCTCTCTTTCTTTTTGCCCTCGGTCCTCTCTCCCTGTCTAGCGGGTGGCTGGTCCTATTTATAGGGGCCCTGGTCCTCTTCCCAAATATCGAGCGGGAAGGGAGCCAACAATGGCGGGCTAATTTGAAGGGGGACAGCCAGTACTAGCTATCCTGACAAAAGTAGTCTTCGCCTGCGCAAAGCTCTGGTGATGATGCCGTCTTGGGCTCCACGGTGACCTCTATCTCATAGTCCTCCTGGTCTTGGTCTCGTTGCACCGAAATGGCAACCTTTGCCTGATGCCTCGGTACTCCGCGGCTGCGCTTGCCCCCCTTGCACCAAAGTGGGAAGGAGGACACTGCGCGGGCTGGCACCCGCCTGGCGCCCTCGGTCGTCATGGCTTGCGTCAGCGGCACCTCATGAGGTACCCCGCCTTGATCTCTCCGCCTCCTCGTGAGCTAGCCTGACGAGGCCGTGCCTGAGGAAGCTCCGCGTCGTCCGCCCCGCGAGGCTTGGCCCCTCGCGAGGGTCTTGGGTTTGTGTTGGTGAAGATGGGCCGCGCTGGGCCCCCTTTTGAGCAACGCCGCAGGCCGTAGGTAGGCAAGTCTAGGGACCCTCGTTCCCAGAACGCCGACAGTAGCCCCCGGGCCCAAGGCGCGCCCTGGACTTGGCCGTGCAGGGAGGCGGAAGGGCAAGGGTGAAGCGCCGCGAGCCCTAAAAGCCTGCGGCCTTGGGCGCCGCGAGCCGGCTGATTGGACGTGGGCGGCACTGTTCCCCCACGCCCTCCTTATTTTGCGCCATGCTAGGCGGACCCATAGTTGTACACAGCTGTTCCCCTTTTTGGTTGCTCGTGCGCCCTCTGTCCTTCCTCCGCTCGAACTCCGGTTTCTGTTCTCAACTCAATCTTGAACCTTCCTCCCCCCTTCCCCTCGCCATGGCTCCGACGAAGAAGGGAAGAGGGAAGAAATCCGTGTCTCCGCCTTGCCCGCCGCCGTTGGCGGCCCCCGCCGAGGGCTTGGGCAAGGTCAGCTTGGGCCTGGCCACCATCTTCAATGAATGCGGGAGGACGACGGCCTGGCCCGCGTCCCACTTCTCCATCGATAGGATAGCCACCGAGGTCCTGTATTTTGCCGACGCCCTGTGGGAGGGTCTAGTTCCTCCTTTTTCTGATTTCTTCAATGCCATGCTTTCCCATTATCAGATCGACATGATGCATCTGGGTCCTGAATCCATCACTCTCCTTTCTGTCTTCGCCTTTGTTTGCGAGGCTATGATGGGCATCCTTCCTTCGGTTGCCTTGCTGCGCCACTTCTTCTCGCTGCGCCTTGTTGACCCTACCCAATGTTGGGCGTGTGTGAGCTTCGTTGCAGCACCTGAGACGGCGGCCTCTGGGATTGACTTCAAGCTCCCTCCGCCCGCGGCTGGGTTCCGCGAGCGGTGGCTGTATGTGGATGCTGGGGTGCCCAGCCCCCTGCTCTCGGAGCCAACTTCACCTGCTGTCCCCAATTCGGGCTGGGGCCAGGAGACGCTTGAGAGCCCCCGGCTCATCTTCGTCTGGCACCGCTTCACGTTCTTGAGGTCGCTTGGCGCGACAGCGCCCAAGGTGGTGAAGGAGTTCCTGCTACGTCGCGTTGCTCCTCTCCAACGCCACTCCCGCCGGATGTGGGCCTTCAGCGGGCGCGATGATCGTATGAGGCTCCAGGAAGAGGACCTGACGCCTGAAGTGCTGAGGACAGTGCTCTTGATCCTGACTGGGGACCCCAACCCTGGCAGCATCCAGCGAGGAGGGGCCTTGTTGTACCTCTGCCAGAAGAGGGGCAACTTTGTGAACCAGATGCCTATCTTTGACGAGTGGGAGCCGCGCCCCGCCGGCCTCCAGGGGCCTCACGAGAATCCAGTGACAGTGACTGCCCTTCCAGTCGGCCAAGGCGACTCATCCTCAAGTGGCGGAGCAGGGAGGCACGAGGCGCCAGAGGCCGAGGGGCTCCTGGCAGGGTGACAGCGCTGGGCGAGGCTCATGAGGAAGCAGTTATCGGGCCCCGTGCCGCCGAGGCTGAGGGTGACAAGCAGCTGCCCTCCGCGCCTACGATCGAGGCCACTGAGGCTCCGGCGGCTTCTCTTGGCGAGGCGATTGGCGGCGCAGGTCAGGCAGGCGCCCCTGACGCAGATTCCTTGACGCTCCATCTTCGTCGCAGGTTGATCCCTGCACCCGACTCTTAGGCCGCTTCCACGTGGACTTTGAGGCCCTCCGGAAGAGAAGGGAGGCCCTGGGCGACGATTACCCTTGTCGCCTGCTGAAGCGTAGGAAGTACTTCGCCATTGACGAGTAAGCCTTCTCCTTTCCCAGCTCCCGATCCTTCTGTTGCTCTTACTGACCATTGCTCCGCAGGCCCCTTCCAGCCGAGCTTGCGGAGACGGCTGAGGAGCCGTCCCCCTTGGCCTCGCCCCCTCCACCGTCCTCAAGAGCTCCAAACAGTGGAGCCCTTGTGGTGAGGGAGATCGACGAGGCGAGCCGTCCCGAGGCGTATTGTGGCCCTGCGCACCTCGCGATCCTTCGCGGGCCTTCTCGTGGCATAACCAGCCTGCCGTGGGCTTCTCGCTTGGTCGTGGACTGCGATTGGCTGAGGCGCTTCCTGCGCTCTTCACGTGGGGACGGGCTGGCCCCAGGCCAGGCTTCTGACGCGGCGTGCCCGGCCGTCGCGAGGGTGCTAGCCCCCAGCCCCCAGCCCAGAGGGGGAGTGCTGACTCGCGGCCCCCGGCGCTTGCTTGGGGCAGATGGTGGTGTGGAAGACGTGCTTGAGCGCGCTCGGGAGCGTCGCGCCCTTCGCCAAGGATTCCTTCGGAGGGCGGCTGGCACGGTAAGCCTGCTTGGAGAGGAGCTTGCCGATGAAGACGCGCGCCTTGAGGCCTAGGGCCTGCGCCTGGCTGCAGAGAGGCACGAGCTGGAGGGCGCCATTGCCCTCGCGCGCCGTCAGCGCGATCTTGATGACGCAGAGGCCAAGGAGTCGCTGGTGGCCTCTCGGGAGGCCCGATCTTGAGCCGCTGAGGAGGCTCGGGAGGCTGACCGGCGGAGAATGGCGGCGGAGGAGCGGGCTCGGGAGCTCATGGCCTGGTGCCACTCGCTGGAGGAGCAGGTGGAGCTGCGCGAGGCAGCCCTCGCGTTGATGAAGTTGGCCTCCGGCGACTCAGCAGAGCTCCAGAAGCGTGAGGAGGCGCTGACGCTGGAAGCCGCCGAACGTACCCGTGAGTACGAGCACCTGGGGACGAGGGAGCGCTTGGTGACGCAGGCGGAGGATGATGTTGCTGCACAGGAAGCCCGCGTCCTGGAGGAGGTCGGACGTCGAGTGGCGATGGCGCATTTGAACCTCGAGCACGAGTTCAAGGAGAAGCTGGGGTTGATCCGGGCCGAAGCTGATGGCGGGACTGCTGCCTTGAGGGCCAAGCTGGAGGAGGCGACACGGCGGGCCAACGCTTTCTGGGCCGCTCTTGAGGTGTCGCAAGGTGAGTTAACCGCCTCCCAGGCTGAGGTGCTCCTTCTCCGCCAGCGGGTGGAGGAGGCTGAGGTCGTCGCGAGCCAGAATGCGGACGAGATCCGTTAGCGGCGGATCCTGGAGGATGAGCACGGCCCCAAGCTTGCCACGCTCCGGGAGAGAGCCAACGCAGCCTTGGGCAACATCTACGAGGCAGCTGTTGGCGAGCCGCACGCAGTCAACTATGCTGGCAATCTTTAGTTCTTCACTGACGTGGTGATGCAGCTGGAGGCGCGGTCGGTCAGGGCTGACAGGTTGGTGGAGGAGAGGAGCTGCGCCCTGCTTGGGTGCGCCTTTTCTCGCGTCTTCAGCCACCTCCGGAACATGGATCCCCACTTTGATTTTGACGCCACCATCGCCCCAGTCCCCCAGGCCGTCCGAGGCGACCTGGCGCACTGGGTGGAAGATAATGTGGAGGCTCTTATCAGGGCCTTCGCTTCGGACAACGACGACGCGATCGTGGCGGCCATCGAGGGCGGCGTGGTGAACGGCCCTGACGCCGCTGACGGCGACGCGGACAGTGATGGCGGGTTCAGCGACGCCAGCAACGGCTCGGGTGGAGCTCCTGAGAACGCATTGGGGGATTCATCCGACTGATTGTGCATCGCTCCTACTTCCTTGCCCTACATGAATAGAACTCAGGTTTCGGCCTGATTGCAGTGAGAGCATTTTGAAGGGAGAGCCCCTTATGTAAAACTTGTGTTCATCGTATTAGTAGACGCGACATTGCCCATGCGCCCGCGCCAAGTGGTTGGCCCAAGCGACGCGCTGGTCGGCTAGTTTACCTTTGTCCCGTGCTGGCCCTGAGGCAGCCTGTGGAAGGTTGTGGTGTCTTGAGTGTTCCCTGACTGGGTTCGTAAGATCTGTAGTAAAACACCCTCCTGAGAGGTCACGTCTGCGGCAGTCTGGGTTGCGCGCAAGCGAGGCCCGTCCCGGCTCGCGGGGGGCTCGCGAGGGGAGGCAGCTGAGCCAAAGCGGTAACCAAAACGCGATAAATTGCTCGAACGAGACTAAGCACCCCTTCCCCGAACACACGCAAATCTCAAATTCGAATCCAACTTGAATCCAGCGGGGGAAAGCGACAACCAAAGGGAAGAGCAACGAAAGCAAACAAAAGGCCGCGTCCGGCACCTAGTCTAGTCTTGGACGTCTTCTCACCAGCGCAGAGCTAAGTGCTGCCACTGGGCGTGGGAGGGAGCCCCAGGGCCTGAGGCCGGCACCCCTGAGACTCCGGGGCGTGTACAGCCCCACTCATTATTACGTGAGAGTGTCACGGGGCGGCGAGCTTCACAGGCACTGGGCCTTCTTCACAGGTACTGGCCTTGCTTCATATCACCAGATGAGGGCCCTGCCTTGCGCCACACTCTAGTGCCATCAATGACGACCGGAAACCAGGACGCCACCGATGGGGTAGAGCGGTCGCCAGCGGTTCGCCTGACGACCACGGGTCCTCCGCCGGGGGCAGGCTCTGAGGCACCTCCCCAGCGGAGGGCCTACCTCCTGAGAACACCTTGCTCCGAACGCCGCGGTGGTGATGTCGGATCCCGGCTCCTCTCCTGCAGCCCCCTGTGCCCTCCTCCCGAGGGGCAGGAGACTGTGGGAGCAGGGCAGCTGCTCGCTGTGGCGACCTGCACCTCCTGCGATCAATGGTTAGCATATACCTGCTCCTGAAGAATTAGCGGTACCCGATAATCGTTGCCCCCAGCGTGGCTAGTGGGACCGTCCCGGGGCTCCTGGAAGAGCTCAGCTTCTGGCGTCTCGTCCCCCCAGCTTGGGCTGAGGAGTGAGCCTTGTTCGCCCTCGCGAGGGTGCCCTTGGTCCATCATGTGGGGCACGTATTCTTCTGGCGCCGTCATCCCGAAGGCCACGCCGTAGTGCTCCGCGTGCCATGCGGCTCTGCTTGACGCGCCCATCGTGGGGTGGTAGCACGGCTGTCCACTGGGGCCGTGGGTCGCGTCGAGTCCTTCTTCTTCGCGGACCGGGAGCGGGGGCAGCGCCGCCGCCGGTCCGGTGCTGACAGCTTCGCTGGCGTTGGAGTAGCCTTGGAGCCCGCCGGCGCGCACGGAGCCCCCGCGCGGGCCGCCCTGGGCTAGAGATGGGAGCTGGGTGCAGAAGGGGTGAGCCCCCGAGGCGGCAAAGCCCAGGAGCTCTGCCACCCGCTCCAACAACACGTCGCGGCCGCCCTCTAGCAGCCTACACTGCAGCAGCTCTCAGGCCACCGTGAGAGCGGCCCTCGAGTTCGCCTGCTCCCCGCGGGTGCACTGTGTCATGGTCGCGGCGTGATTGGAGGCCCTTGCTGCCGACCGCGCCTGCCGCGGTGTGAGAGCTGTCGAAGCTTGTCCACGTCACCCGCGGCCCGCAGCGCCCTGCGGACCGCGAGCTGCCTGGGGCACGGGGTCGCCCGAGGCCAGTCGGACCATCCCGGGGCTCCCGGAAAGGCTCAGCTTTTGGCGCCTCGTCCCCCCAGCCTGGGCTGAGGAGCGAGCCTTGTTCTCTCTCATGTGGGTGTCCCTGGTCCATCATGAGGGGCACGTATTCCTCTGGCGCCGTCATCCCGAATGCCATGCCGTAATGCCCCGCATGCCATGCGGTCCTGCCTGAAGCGCCCACCGTGGGGTGGTAGCGCGGCCGCCCACTGGGGCCGCAGGTCGCGTCGAGTCCTTCTTCTTCACGGACCGGGAGCGGGGGCAGCGCCGTCGCCGGTCCGGCGCTGACAGCTTCGCTGGCGTCGGAGTAGCCTTGGAGCCCGCGGGCGCGTGCGGAGCCCCCGCGCGGGCCGCCCTGGGCTTGACATGGGAGCTGGGTGGAGAAGGCGTGAGCCCCCGAGGCGGCGAAGCCCAGGAGCTCTGCCACTCGCTCCAGCAGCACGTCGCGGCCGCCCTCCAGCAGCCTGCACTGCAGCAGCTCTCGGGCCACTGTGAGCGCGGCCCTCGAGTTCGCCTTCTCCCTGCGAGTGTACGACGTCGTGGTCGCGGCGTGATTGGAGGCCCTTGCTGCCGACCGCGCCTGTCGCGGCGTGAGAGCTGTCGAAGCCTGTCCGCGTCGCCCGCGGCCCGCAGCGCCCTGTGGACCGCGAGCATCCTGGGGCATGGGGTCGCCCGAGGCAAGCGGCTCTGCGCAGGCAGGCCACGCCACCCACGGATCTGGGTTGCCCGCCCGGTCGCCGGACATGGTGATGACGACGCGACGGGACGCGAAGTGGTAGAAGGTAGACTCCGACGCACCCCTACCTGGCGCGCCAAATGTTAGATTTCGGGTTCCGGCAGACCCTTGAGGTTCGAACACTGGGGTGCGCGCGGAGCTTTCGTCTCCTACCTACCCGCACCCCTCCGCCTTGCTAGGATCTAAACTAAGGAAAGAACAACACAAGAGACACAGGGTTTATACTGGTTCGGGCCACCGTTGTGGTGTAATACCCTACTCCAGTGTGTGGTGTGGTGAATTGCCTCTTGGGCTGATGATGATGAACAATACAAGGAAGAACAGCCTCGCGAGGGTCTATTCTTGGCTGGGGCGATGAACTGCTGGGAGGAGCTCAGTCGCCCTTCTCTCTCTCTCTCTCTCTCTCTCTCTCTCTCTTTGCCCTCGGTCCTCTCTCCATGTCTAGCAAGTGGCTGGTCCTATTTATAGGGGCCCTGGTCCTCTTCCCAAATATCGAGCGGGAAGGGAGCCAACAATGGCGGGCTAATTTGAAGGGGGACAGCCAGTACTAGCTATCCTGACAAAAGTAGTCTTCGCCTGCGCAAAGCTCTGGTGATGATGCCGTCTTGGGCTCCACGGTGACCTCTATCTCGTAGTCCTCCTGGTCTTGGTCTCGTTGCACCGAAATGGCAACCTTTGCCTGATGCCTCGGTACTCCGCGGCTGCGCTTGCCCCCCTTGCACCAAAGAGGGAAGGAGGACTCTGCGCGGGCTGGCACCCGGCTGGCGCCTTCGGTTGTCATGGCTTGCGTCACGGGCACCTCGTGAGGTACCCCGCCTTGATCTCTCCGCCTCCTCGTGAGCCAGCCTGACGAGGCCATGCCTGAGGAAGCTCCGCGTCGTCCGCCCCGCGAGGCTTGGCCTCTCACCAGGGTCTTGGGTTTGTGTTGGTGAAGATGGGCCGCGCTGGGCCCCCTTTTGAGCCACGCCGCAGGCAGGCAAGTCTGGGGACCCCCGTTCCCAGAACGCCGACAGAACAGTATCCCGTGGAGTCCTGTTTTGTTGTATGCCACACCCGTCTCCATGAACTGGACCCCCGTTTCGATCGTAGCGCTCCAACACAAGTCCGTTTCCTCCGTTTTGCGGTACGACACACCCCTCCTGATCAACAGGACCCCGTTTCGACCATAGGAGGTCCAACACAAGTCCGTTTCCTTCGTTTTGCGGTATGCCAGACCCCTCCCGATGAATAGGATCCCGTTTCGAACGTGGCCGGTCGAACACAAGGCCGTTTCCTCCATTGTGCGGTACGCCAGGCCTCATTTCCATTGGATGTTCCGTCCAAGCCCTCCCTATGAACACGACGACGCATTCCATTCTGACCCAGCTGGTTGGCTCCCCATGAACACGACGATAATGCAATTTCTCCGTTCCGACCCAACCATGTACACGAGCCCTGGCCGTACATATGCGCGAGTAGGCGTTCGAGACCCCGCCCATATGTACGTATGTGGCGTAGCTGGTACGTCCCAGCAGTCAGGGGGGAAACGTTTTTCCCAA
The DNA here is from genome assembly GCF_003073215.2 of Triticum urartu. Lineage (NCBI taxonomy): Eukaryota > Viridiplantae > Streptophyta > Magnoliopsida > Poales > Poaceae > Triticum > Triticum urartu. The sequence goes on from NC_053023.1 coordinate 262,117,229, forward strand.
AATATGGTTGCCCGTCAAGTGGGTCCTTGCTGTCAGGTGGAGGAATCATTATTTTCCAGGTAATAAGGAGGCACTTCCTTGCTGCGGCCGTGGACCCAGCTGTCAGCCTCTCCACGTACAGTCCACGTCCGATGGAAGCCGTCCTTGACCACGTTGACCACGCCGTGCCGAGAGCACCAGGGCGGTGGACGACGGTGAGGCCTAGGAAGGGGACGACGCGGAGCCGGAGAAGACGCAACAGTGGATGCCCACGCATAGGGGAGCGTGAGGGTTCATTGGTTCGCTGTGGTTTGAGGCTACCATCGCCGCAGAATAATAGCGGGTGTGGGTGAGTAGAGGGATGGCCTGACCAGCGGGGGGAGTAGTAGGGGGCGGTGAGGCCTCTGCGGCATCACAGCCGGCCACGGGAGGCAGGAGCACGAGGCACGACCGGCGCTGGTTTGGGCGGCTGGAGCAAGAAGACCAGAGGTTGAAGAAGCACTATGGCCGTTGGATGGACATCGTACGGTCACTGGAGCTAGAATCGTGCATATTGACTAAGTTGACAAAGCCCTCCACCCCCGTCAACTTAGTAGGCCCACAAGTCAGCCTCCCACTATACTAGGTCCTAGCTAGCAGGGGAGTATTCATTTTTTTTGCGTAATAAGGAGGCACTTCCTTGTGTGTGAAGATATAACTGGTGGGTCCGAGCTATCAGCGGCGCTAACGTTTTTTTTGTGAACTACAGAGGCCCTTTCGGTGGGTCCCAGATGTCAGGTGGAGGAATCATTATTTTGCGTGTAATAAGGAGGCATTTCCTTGCATGCGTCCACTTCAGATGCATGTCGGTCGTTGACCACATTGACCAGGCCGCCGCGAGAGCACCAGGGCGGTGGACGATGGCGAGGCGTAGGAAGGGAACGACACGGAGCCAGGGAAGACTCGGCAGTTGTTTCCCACGCGGAGGGGAGTACGATTGTACGAGGGTTTACTGGTTCGTCTATCATCGCTGGAGAATAGCAGCAGGTGTGGGTGAGTAGAGGGATGGCTAGGCTAGCGATGGGAGTACGATGGTGCGGTGAGGCATGCGCTGTAGAACAGCCGGCCGCGAGGAGGAGGGAGCAGGCAGTCCCGCCAGCGCCTGCTTGAGCGGCTGGAATAGGAAGAGCAGAGATTGATGAAGCACGACGACCGTCGGATGGACATCCAACAGTCACTGCTTGTGCGTCAACCATTTTTTAGGAAAGCCTCAAATTTGTGGAAAACAGCATACAGCGCATCTGCCATTATTTCTAATAAATTATAGCCCATTTGCTAATTCTTAAGGTATTTTTGGAGCCCATATTCTTTTTGTTTGCATTACAGCCCATATTGTGGTCACGGTTAAAAAATTATACGAAATTTTGCATATTTCAGTGCGGTCCGAACTGTTTTTAATCCCGAAATTTCGAGTCACATTCAAACTGATTTTAAAAATAAATGTGTATCAATATAAAATCCAACAAATTGTCCATGCATAAAAATCAATGCAATTTAAAATCACGAAATGAAAAAAGAAATTTGAAACTAATTGCCGGTTTGATGTGTTTTAAAAATGTACAGCCCATTTCTCATTACTGATAGGCCATTTTCTTGGCCGGCCGAATGAAGCTCTCCTCGTCTTAAAAGATTTGCAGCCCAACAGCCCTGACAAAGCGAGTTGTGGCCGTGGACCCAACTGCGACCGTGGACCCATCTGTCAGCCTCTCCACGTACAGTACTCTTCCGATGGAAGTCGGTCGTTGACCACATTGACAACGCCGCGCCGAGAGCACCAAGGTGGTGGATGACGGCGAGGCCTAGGAAGGGTGATGGAGTCCTGGATTAGGGGGTGTCCGGATAGCGGGACTATAACCTTTAGCCGGAATCTCGGACTATGAAGATACAAGAACGAAGCCTTCGTCCCGTGTCCGGATGGGACTTTCCTTGGCGTGGAAAGCAAGCTTGGCAATACGGATATGTAGATCTCCTCCCATTGTAACCGACTCTGTGTAACCCTAGCCCTCTCCGGTGTCTATATAAACCGGAGGGTTTTAGTCCATAGGACGAACAACAATCATACCATAGGCTAGCTTCTAGAGTTTAGCCTCTTTGATCTCGTGGTAGACCTACTATTGTACTACCCATATCATCAATATTAATCAAGCAGGAGTAGGGTTTTACCTCCATCGAGAGGGCCCGAACCTCGGTAAAAACATTGTGTCCCTTGTCTCCTATTACCATCCGCCTAGACGCATAGTTCGGGAACCCCTACCCGAGATCCGCCGGTTTTGACACCGACATTAGCGCTTTCATTGAGAGTTCCTCTGTGTCGTCACCTTTAGGCCCGATGGCTCCTCCGATCATCAACAATGATGCGGTCCAGGGTGAGACCTTTCTCCCCGGACCGATCTTCGTGTTCGGCGGCTTTGCACTGTGGGCTAATTCGCTTGGCCATCTGGAGCAGATTGAAAGCTATGCCCCTGGCCATCAGGTCAGATTTGGAAGTTTGAACTACACGGCCAACATCCGCGGAGACTTGATATTCGACGGATTCGAGCCACAGTCGGGCGCGCCGCACTGTCACGATGGGTATGACCTAGCTCTGCTGCGGAACAGCACCCTAGAGGCCGCGCCCGCATCAGCTCCGACCCTTAGCTCGGAGCCAACTGCGCCGATCGAGGACGGGTGGCTAGACACCGCCTCAGGGGCTGCAGTCTCAACGGCGATCGAGCCGAACACCAGCCTCATCCTCTGCGAAGCCCGTGAATCCAAGGTGACGGACTCTTTTCTGGACTCCGAACCTTCCGCGCCCCTGCCAATCGAATCCGACTGGGTGCCGATCATGGAATTCACCGCCGCGGATATCTTTCAGCACTCGCCCTTCAGCGACATTCTGAATTCACTAAGGTCTCTCTCTTTGTCAGGAGAGCCCTGGCCGGACTATGGCCAACATGATTGGGATGCGGACGACGAAGAAATTCGATGCCCACCCACCACCCACTTTGTAGCCACTATCGATGATCTAACCGACATGCTCGACTTCGACTCCGAAGACATCGGCGGTATGGACGACGATGTAGGAAACGAACATGAACCAGCACCTATAGGGCACTGGAAAGCCACCTCGTCATCTGACATATATATGGTGGATACACCCAAAGAAGGCAATGGCGACGGAATAACGGGGGATGACCCCTCCAAGAAGCAACCCAAGCGCCGGTGTCAGCGGCACCTCTCTAAGTCCCGCCAAAGCAAAAATGGTGATGCCGGCACAGGAGATAATAACACCCCGGACAGTGTCGAAGACAATTCCCTGCAGCAAGATTTAGTGCAGGAGGATGGACAAGCCAGCCCCCCTGACAGAGCGGCAGATAGAGAAGAAGAGGATGATAATTACATGCCTCCCTCCAAAGACGAGGCAAGCCTCGGCGATGATGAATTTGTCGTGCCTGAGGATGCCTCCGAACAACAACAGCTTAGAGCTGATCAAGACTTGCTAGCTGATAGATGGACGGAAGTCTTTGCGGCCGAGGAATACGAACTCGAACGCCCCTCCAAGAGCTACCCAAAGCGCAGGTTGCTACCCCGTTTAGAGGAGGAAGCACTTAAGCCTACATCACCAGAGCATGATGCGGCTGACCGGCGACCTCCCGGCCGCGACAGAGAGTCCTCCCGGCCCTCCACTCAAGCCGCACCCCGCTATCGCTCAAAAAATACCAAGGCACGGGGAAATGCGCTAGACCTGCGAGATATCTTGGAAGACAGGGCAAGGCAAACAAGATGGATCTACGGATTGCGCGGGCGCCCCATGACACGAGCCGATAATCGTCATGCTGGATACAGTAAATCCGGCCGGGCCGAACACAGCAGACAAAGCTCATTTGAGCTACGTCGTGATATAGCCCAGTACAGAGGCGCCGCACACCCACTATGCTTCACAGATGAAGTAATGGATCATCAAATCCCAGAGGGTTTCAAACCCGTAAACATTGAATCATACGATGGCACAACAGATCCTGCGGTATGGATCGAGGACTATCTCCTTCATATCCACATGGCCCGTGGCGATGATCTACATGCCATAAAATACCTCCCACTCAAGCTTAAAGGACCAGCTCGGCATTGGCTTAACAGCCAGCCAGCAGAATCAATTGGTTGTTGGGAGGACCTGGAATCCGCATTCCTCGACAATTTCCAGGGCACTTATGTGCGACCACCAGACGCCGATGACCTGAGCCACATAATTCAGCAGGCAGAAGAATCTGCCAGACAATTCTGGACACGGTTCCTAACAAAGAAAAATCAAATCGTCGACTGTCCGGACGCAGAGGCCCTAGCAGCCTTCAAGCATAACATCTGTGACGAGTGGCTTGCCCGGCACCTTGGACAGGAAAAGCCAAAATCTATGTCAGCCCTCACGACACTCATGACCCGCTTTTACGCGGGAGAAGATAGCTGGCTGGCTCGTAGCAATAACATGACCAAGAGCCCTGGTAATTCGGATACCAAGGACAGCAATGGCAGGTCACGTCGCAACAAGCACAAGCGCCGCATTAACATCGACAACGCTGAATATACGACAGTTAATGCCGGATTCAGAGACTCTAAGCCCAGTCAGCGGAAAAAGCCATTTAAGAGGAACACTCCGGGCCCGTCCAGTTTGGACCGTATACTCGATCGCTCGTGCCAGATACATGGCACCCCCGAAAAACCAGCCAATCACACTAACAGGGATTGTTGGGTGTTCAAGCAGGTCGGCAAGTTAAATGTCGAAAACAAAGACAAGGGGCTGCATAGCGACGAGGACGAAGAGCCCCGGCCGCCGAACAATAGTGGACAGAAGGGCTTTCTCCCACAAGTGCGGACGGTGAACATGATATACGCAACCCACATCCCCAAAAGGGAGCGGAAGCGTGCACTCAGGGACGTATACGCGTTGGAGCCAGTCGCCCCAAAGTTCAACCCATGGTCCTCCTGCCCGATCACTTTTGATCGAAGGGACCACCCCACTAGCACCCGCCATGGTGGATTCGCCGCATTGGCTCTACACCCAATCATTGACGGATTTCACCTCACTAGAGTCCTTATGGACGGCGGCAACAGCCTGAACCTGCTTTATCAGGATACAGTGTGGAAAATGGGCATAGATCCCTCAAGGATTAAACCCACAAAAACAACCTTTAAAGGCGTCATACCAGGTGTAGAGGCCAACTGTCCAGGCCTAGTTACACTTGAAGTGGTCTTCGGATCCCCGGATAATTTCCGAAGCAAGGAGTTAATCTTCGACATAGTACCGTTCCGCAGTGGCTATCACGCACTGCTCGGACAAACCGCATTTGAAAGTGAATTACTTGTTACTTACCCGAATCCGGAGCTCTCCAGGAGCATTCGCAAATTTGCCCCGTAGCGTGTTAGATTCCGCCGCCTTCTACCGGGTCGAGGAGGGCAGCTCGATGGAGAAGGTGTTTTGGTCTCAGTATGCTGAGGCCGGACACTCGGTGCCCTTGAGAGACCAACTGAAGCAACTGGTCGAGCTCCATAAGGTGGCCGAACAGGCCATGAAGGGCATTATAGTTCGGCTGTGGCCTGGAGAGGCCCTGCCTGGAAGCTACTTCGGGCTGGTGAGGCAGCTGGTGGATGCCTGTCCGTGGCTTGAAGTCGTCAAGCGCTCCATCTGCATCGAAGGTGCCCGTAGGGCGCTTGCCCATGCTAAAGTGCACTGGGGCAAGATGGATGTGGAGAAGCTTGTGAAGGACGGGCCACCGCATGGCAAGGAGCATCGCCACCCCAAGATGTATTATGAGGGCGTCATGAAGGGCGCCCGCCTTGTGGTGGACGAATGTTCCAAAGATGTAATATTTGAGTGAACTTGTTCGTTTTATCCTGTGCACTGAAAACTTGTTCATATGCGCTTATCGAGGTAGCATGGGGAAGCGGAGACACCCACATCTTGTCAATCGCAACGCGTCGACCGAGGCCGCGAGCGGCTAGGGCCCGCGACGCCTCGCACTTGCTCTTTAGCTTCACCTCAAAGCCAAGTTGGAGCATGCCTTGGGCCTGGGGCCTACTGTCAGCGTTCTGCAAATGGGGGGGGTACCCAGACTTGCCTGCCTGCAGCCCCCGACATGGCCCCATCGACGGCCTGGTACAACCCAGCTTTAGTAGCAAACAAATCGAGACACTCGCGGGGGGCCAAGCCTCATGAGGCGGACGACACCAAGACCTCCACGAGGAGCAGCCTCCCCAAGCTAGCTCCCGAGGAGTGGAGATCCCTATGCAAGCCTCACCTCACGAGGTTTGGATGACGTGAGCCATGACGAACAAGGCCAGGCGGGCGCCAGCAGGCGCAGTGTACTGGTTTCCTCTTTGGTGCTAAGGAGGCAGGCACTGGCGCAGAGTCCTAAGGAATCAGCCAAAGGTTTCCATTCCGGTGCAACAAGACCAAGACCGCCAGGACAGCAGGACGGAGGTCATCATGGAGCCCACCACGGCGTCACGGCCAGAGGCTTTCACAGGCGACGACCACTTTTGTCAGGATGGCATGTACTAGTTGTCTCCCTTCGAATTTGGCCGTTGTGGGATCCCTGATTTATTTGGGAAGAGGACCAAGGCCACTATAAGTAGGAACTAGGCAACACCATAGAGGGGGATTGATTCGACCCTGATTAGCTGATAGTTCACTCGAGCCCAAGAACACCCCTCCTCCTAAGGTTGTTCGCCACTGTACTAGTTCATCCTCATCCCATCGAGGCCAATCCACCACAAGGAGTAGGGTTTTACACCTCAAGGTGGCCCGAACCTGGGTAAAATTCCATGTCTCCTTTCCATTCAGTTCGTCAAGCTAGGACGTGAGATTAGCGAGTTGGTAGACTGGGGAGGACGAGTTCTTCGCACGCACCCCAGAGTTCGAACCTCTCAAGGGTTTGCGTAGCCCGAAATCTGACAAGATGTGGCCACAGTCATTTTGTGCGAGAGAGTGTGAAGAGAGCAACCCCAGCAAGCAACCGTGTAGGCTCGTGTCCTGGCTATGTATATAGTGGAGTGGTTCCTTCTTCTCTCCATATGAACCAATTTATATTGTGTACGTGCCACTTAAGAAAAAAACTTTATTTATAAATGACGCGGCATCATTCATGCATGGTTCCTGACCCTCCATTATTTATAAGTGAGTAACTACTACTAGACGCATCAAATTATCACGTGGGCTCCATTATTTATAAGTGAGTAACTACTACTAGACGCATCGTAGAGAAATGAGCTCCACTGTGTCACGTGTGTGGCTCGGGAAGACGCAAAAAACGCAAAGAGTGCTACTAGTACTACGTGCGTGGGTGCGTGCACCTCTTCTCTTCGAGCATGGTTATTAAAAGTATAGCCCACTACTCTACCACGCGGTTATTATATGTGCAAAGAGTATAGGCAGTAATAATGACTAATAAGCCATCAAATCACGAGGCCCACCTTTCTCTATGTTTGACCGAGGAAGCAACCATCATTTCACTCCTTGTTGAATATCCATCCGCTTCTACCTCTGCAAATAAATAAAATCTGCTTGTACCTCTGCAGCATGGTTAATAATATAGCCATTTCAATCACGACGTAGAAATATCATTCACTGATACAATAGGGCTGGATCTAAGGCTGGTGATTTTTTTACTTTGTCTCTTTCTCTTTTTGTCTCATTTACTCATTTTACATAGGAGAACGTGTAGAGGATGGCTATTCCTTTCGATGGGACTTATTCATGGGGTTTAAGACTAAGTAGCTCCGAATTATGCCTCTTCCCACCACTCTGAATCGTGCCATCTACGATAGTACTCCCATTGCAACAATGAGGTCCACTAGGTCTAGCACGTCCTCTAAGAAGAGACTGTCACACAAAACATACATCTTATTGCCTTCTTCCTCATACAATACGTACCACTGGTACGTAATACTAGTACTAATACTACTCGTTCTCCTATAAACCTTGCACTTGGCATCTCAAAAATATTAAGCTTGCGCTTGGCTCTTCGCCTCTTCGGGAAGTCGAGCAATAATGGTATTACAGTATATATCATTCTGGCTATCTAACCGAATGAATTGATGCACGTCCACCACGTGGGCAAGGGTCGAGCGAGGGCCAAGGGGCGAGGGCCGAGGGAGAGTCCGTATTAGTACATCCGTTTCAATATGGACTACATACGGAGCAAAATGAGTGAATCTACACTCTAAAATACATCTATATACATCAGTGTTTGGAGTATGTACCAGTAGTTCATATTGAAATCTAGTAAAAGACATATGTTTCAAACAATATGATAATCTCTCTAACTAAGGTAGGGATGAGGAGTAACGGAGTGAGTAGTAAAATTTTCTCCTCGTCTTACGAGCCACCGCGCGCGTGGGTGAGGGAGTGGGCGTAAGGCATTGTAAGAAAGCTTCTGCTCGTCCTGCGACTCTGTGAGCCACAACACCTGTGGGCGGGGGATACGTGTACTAATCAAGCTTTTCCTCATTCTGCGAGTTCACGGGACACGTCAAAAGTAATACGTACAGAGCATATCCAGTGTATAGAGCCTTGCCTCTAAGGTAGGTCCCACATGGTTTACCTCTTTTTTAACATAATGCGTCAAGTCACAATTTTTTTGTTCACCTGTGGTACACGATCCTCCATCAAGTGGACAACCAGTAGAAGTCTCAAATTACCACGTGGTCTGCCTTTTCGTACAGAAATGAGCCCCACCGTGTACCCGTGCGGGTGTGGTTGGGAAAGAGACGGGAGTACGTGCGCTGTGTTTGCACCTCTTATCTTTGTGCACGTCCCCAGCCTACGGGGTGTGTGTGAGAGAGATACGAACCTAGACAGATGGCGTGTGTGTTCATGAGTGTCTTTTGTTGGGCAGAGGTGGTGTGTGATTTTGTGAATGTATTTGTGGGAATATGTGTCGATGATATCTCAAAAAAATTGACACATGCAATGTGTGTGAAATAGAGGCCTATCTATATCATATATAGAGGGGGCGATCCACGAGAAGAGAGGGAGGGGTCATAGATATCGATAGAGTCAAAGAGAGGATCAAGTGGGTGGGTGCGAGATCTATGAAGAGAGCCATCAAAATTGTGTGTGTGCAAGTCAAAGATATAGGGCGACTAACCTACCGGAACGTCAGAGCGTACAAGGCAAGTTTGTGTGTGGCAGGGAGACATGACTAGAACACTCGCTGTATTGGTGTGTGTTGGGGGGAGGGGGAGACAAGACCCAACTAGAGAGGTGGATTGACTCGTATATGTGTTGAGAAGGAGAGACCTGGTTATGTCTTGAGGGAGATCGGTCGACATCCATACATACGTGAAGGACACGAAATAGTTTGGGACAAAGAGAGAGAGAGAGAGAGAGAGAGAGAGAGATAGGGAGAGAGAGGGAGAGGGGTAGAGCGTTGGATGGGTGATGGAGTTGCTTCTCGAAGATGGTGGGAGAGGAGTACCAGAAAAACTGAGGGTAGGACTGCAATACTATCAATAAGAGTGGGCATGTGTTTCTGTGTGTGCGTGTGCATGATAGATGTGTCGGGAGGCATGCATGGATGATGAATGGGGCCCATGTGTTTGGTAAGCATACCTAACTAGATCGGTAGATCAATTGTTGTGTGTCGAAGGGAAGGGAGAGACATAACTAATGAGGTAGATCGATTGGCACGTGGGGAAAACGAGTGATAGTGACCTAGCTAGGTATATGTATAGCGGGAGATCGGTCGGTGTACATGCATTTGTTAGAGGAAAATAAGGCCCAGCGAGATGGATAAATAGAGAGAATGGAGCTAGGAGGTGGTGCAAGAGGCCTACTAGCTAGATAGGGGGAGGAGTGTGCAATTGTGAGATTGATGAAAAGAGGGACAGGAGTTTATATGTGTGTGGGACCGGATGAGAGACACGAGGCATGGACACAGAAAGGGGGAGATGGAAGGTGCGTGTGTATGTGGTAGGAAGACATTGCTAGAGAGGTTTATCGATCAGTGTGTGTGGGAAAGGAGTTGTGGTGACCGTGGGAGAACAACCTAAAGAAAATAAAATGAGTATGCATGATGGATAGAATGTTGAGGGAGGGGGAGGGTGTCGTGTTTCGGGTTCCGGCAGACCCTTGAGGTTCGAACACTGGGGTGCGCGCGGAGATTTCGCCTTCTACCTACCTGCACCCCACCGCCTCGCTAAGACCTGAGCTATGGAAAGAACAGCACAAGAGACACAGGGTTTATACTGGTTCGGGCCACCGTTGTGGTGTAATACCCTACTCCAGTGTGTGGTGTGGTGGATTGCCTCTTGGGCTGATGATGATGAACAATACAAGGAAGAACAGCCTCGCGAGGGTCTGTTCTTGGCTGGGGCGATGAACTGCTAGGAGGAGTTCAGTCACCCTTCTCTCTCTGTGTGTGATGCTACTCGATCCGATCCCAGCTTGTTTCTGGATTGGCCGGTCTCTCTCTCTATCCTGATGATCTCTTCTCCTCCCCTCCGTCTCTTTTCATCCCCTGGGGGTGGCTAGTCCTATTTATAGGCAAAGGCCCTGGGCCTCTTCCCAAATATTGAGCGGGAAGGGCGCCAACAATTGGCCATTTTGAAGGGGAACATCGGGTACACTTATCCTGACTAAAGTTGGTCCTCGCCTGCCAAAGGCTCTGGTGGTGACGCTAGCTTGGCCTCCACAATGACTTCCTCCCTGCCGTTGGGCTGGTCTTGGTCTCGGTGCACCGAAACGGGTGCCTTTGCTTTATGCTCTCGCCTGCGCTTGCTCCCTTTGCACCAAAGAGGAAAGGAGCACACTGCGCGGGCTGGCGCCTGCCTGGCACCCTTGGTTGTCATGGCTTGCGTCACGGGCACCTCGTGAGGTACCCTGCCTTGATCTCTCTGCCTCCTCACGAGCCAGCCTGATGAGGCCATGCCTAAGGAACCTCCGTGTCGTCCGCCCCGCGAGGCTTGGCCCCTCGCGAGGGTCTTGGGTCTGTGTTGATGAAGATGGGCCACGCTAGGCCCCCTTTGAGCCACGCCGCAGGCAGGCAAGTCTGGGGACCCCCGTTCCCAGAACGCTGACAGTAGCCCCCGGGCCCGAGGCGCGCCCGGAGTTGGCCGTGCAGGGAGGTGAAAGGGCAAGAGCGAAGCACCGCGGGCCCTAACAACCTGCAGCCTTGGGCGCCGCGTGGCGGTTGATTGGGCGTGGGCGGCACTGTTCCCCCACGCCCCCCTTATTTTGCACCATGCTAGGTGGACTCGTAATCGTACACAGCCGCTCCCCTTTCTGTTGCTCGAGCGCCCTCTGTCCTTCCTCCTCTCGAACTCCAGCTTCTGTTTTCAACCCAATCTCGAACCTCCCCCCCCCCTTCCCATCGCCATGGCTCCGACGAAGAAGGGAAGAGGGAAGAAACCCATGCCTCTGCCTCGCTCGCCGCCGTTGGCGGCCCCCGCCATCGACCAGTCGATCATAATCGATCGAGAGGGCTTGGGCAAGGTCAGCTCGGCTCTGGCCACTATCTTCAACGAATGCGGGAGGACGACGGCCTGGCCCGCATCTCACTTCTCCATCGACAGGATAGCCACCGAGGTCCAGTATTTTGACGACGCCCTGTGGGCGGGTCTGGTTCCCCCCTTTTCTGATTTCTTCAATGCCGTGCTTTCCCACTACCAGATCCACATGATGCATCTGGGTCCTGAATCCATCACCCTTCTTTCGGTCTTCGCCTTTGTTTGCGAGGCAATGATGGGCATCCTTCCTTCGGTTGCCTTGCTGTGCCACTTCTTCTCTCTGCGCCTTGTCGACCCTACCCAATGCTCGGCATGCGTGAGCTTCGCTGCCGCGCCTGAGACAGCGGCCTCAGGGATTGACTTCAGTCTCCCTCCACCTGCGGCTGGGTTCCGCGAGCGGTGGCTATATGTGGATGTAGGGGTGCCCAGCCCCCTACTATCGGAGCCAACCTCGCCTGCTGTCCCCAATTCGGGTTGGGGCCAGGAGACGCTCGAGAGCCCCCGGCTCGTCTTCGTCCGGCACTGCTTCGCGTTCTTGAGGTCGCTTGGCGTGACAGCGCCCAAGGTGGTGAAGGAGTTCCTGCTACGCCGCATTGCTCCTCTCCAACGCCACTCCCGCCGGATGTGGGCCTTCAGCGGGCGCGATGATCGTATGAGGCTCCAGGAAGAGGACCTGACGCCTGAAGTGCTGAGGACAGTGCTCTTGATCCTGACTGGGGACCCCAACCCTGGCAGCATCCAGCGAGGAGGGGCCTTGTTGTACCTCTGCCAGAAGAGGGGCAACTTTGTGAACCAGATGCCTATCTTTGACGAGTGGGAGCCGTGCCCCGCCGGCCTCCAGGGGCCTCACGAGAATCCAGTGACGGTGACTGCCCTTCCAGTCTGCCAAGGCGACTCTTCCTCAAGTGGCGGAGCAGGGAGGCATGAGGCGCCAGAGGCCGAGGGGGCTCCCGGCGGGGTGGCAGCGCCGGGCGATGCTCATGAGGGAGCAGCTCTTGGGGCCCGTGCCGCTGAGGCTGAGGGCGGCAAGCAGCTGCCCCCAGCGCCTGCGGCTGAGGCCCCTGAGGCTCCAGCCGCTTCTCTTGGCGAGGCGACTGGCAGTGCGCATCAGGCAGGTGCCCCTGACACGGATCGCCTTGACGCTCCGTCCTCGCCGCAGGTTGATCCCTGCGCTCAACTCTTGGTCCGCTTCCGCGTGGACTTTGTGGCCCTCCGGAAGAGAAGGGAGGCCCTGGGCGATGATTACCCTTGTCGCCCGCTAATGCGTAGGAAGTACTTCGCCACTGACGAGTAAGCCTTCTCCTTTTTCAGCTCCCGATCCTTCTATTGCTTTTACTGATCCTTGCTCCGCAGGCCCCTTCCAGCCAAGCTCGCGGAGATGGCTAAGGTGCCGCCCCCCTTGGCTTCGCCCCCTCTGCCGTCTTCAAGCACTCCGAGCAGCAGAGCCCTTGTGGTGAGGGCGATCGGAGAGGCAAACCGTCCCGAGGCGCATCGAGGCCCTGCGCACCTCGCGATCCTCCCTCGTGGGCCTCTCATGGCATAGCCAGCCTGCCGTGGGCTTCTCGCCTGGTCGTGGACTGCGATTGGCTGAGGCGCTCCCTGCGCTCTTCATCTTGTAGCGGGCTGGCTCCAGGCCAGGCTTCTGGCGTGGCGTGCCCGGCCGTCGCGAGGGTGCCAGCCCCCAGCCCCCTGCCCGGAGGGGGTGTGCCGATTCATGGCCCCCGGCGCTTGCTTGGGACAGATGATGGTGTGGAAGACATGCTCGAGCGCGCCCGGGAGCGTCGCGCTCTTCGCCAAGGATTCCTTCGAAGGACGGCTGATGCGGTGAACCTGCTTGGTGAGGAACTTGCTAATGAAGACGCGCGCCTTGAGGCCGAGGGCCTGCGCCTGGCTGCAGAGAGGCGCGAGCTGGAGGGCGCCATCGCCCTTGCGCGCCATCAGCGCAATCTTGACGACGAAGAGGCCAAGGCGTCGCTGGTGGCCTCTCGGGAGGCCCGATCTCAGGCCGCTAAGGAGGCTCGAGAAGCTGATCGGCGGCGAGAGGCGGCGGAGGAGCGGGCTCGGGAGCTCCTGGCCCGGTGCCACTCACTGGAGGAGCAAGTGGAGCTGCGTGAGGCAGCCCTCGCATCGATGAGGGTGGCCTCTGGCTACCCAGCAGAGCTCCAGGAGCATGAGGAGGCGCTGACGCTGGAAGCCGCCGAACGTGCACGCGAGTATGAGCGTCTGGAGACGAGGGAGCGCTTGGTGACGCAGGCGGAGGATGATGTCGCTGCACGGGAAGCCCGTGTCCTGGAGGAGGTCGGACGTCGGGTGGCGACGGCGCGCTTGAACCTCGAGCGCGAGTTCGAGGAGAGGCTGGGGTTGATCCGTGCCGAGGCTGAAGGTAGGACTGCTGCCTTGAGGGCCAAGCTGGAGGAAGCGACGCGGCGGGCCGATGCCTTTCTGGCCGCCCTCGAGGTAGCGCAAGGGGAGTCAACAACCTCCCAGGCCGAGGTGCTCCTTCTTCGCCATCGGGTGGAGGAGGCTGAGGCCGTCGCGTGCCAGAATGCGGACGAGATACGTCAGTGGCGGATCCTGGAGCATGAGCATGGCCCCATGCTCACCACGCTCCGGGAGAGAGCCAACACAGCCTTGGGCAACATCTGCGAGGCGGCTGTTGGCGAGCCGCACGTAGTCAACTACGCCGGCAACCTTCAGTTCTTCACCGATGTGGTGACGTAGCTGGAGGCGCGGTCGGTCAGGGCCGAGAGGTTGGTGGAGGAGAGGAGCCGCGCCCTGCTCGGGCGCGCCTTTTCTCGTGTCTTCAGCCATCTCCAAAACATGGATCCCCACTTCGATTTCGACGCCGCCATCGCCCCAGTCCCCCAGGCCGTCCGAGTCGACCTGGCGTACTGGGTGGAAGACAATGTGGATGCTCTTGTCAGGGCCTTCGCTTCAGACAATGACGGCGTGACCGTGGCCGCCGACGAGGGCGGCGTGGTGAACGGCCTTGACGCCGCTGGTGGCAACGCAGACAGCGATGGCGAGTCCAGCGACGCCAACAACGGTTCGGGAGGTGCTCCTGAGGACGCATTGGGGGATTCATCCGACTGATTGTGCATCATTCCTGTTTCCTTACCCTGCATGAATAGAACTCAGGCCTTGGCCTGATGGCTGTGAGAGCATTTTGGGAGGGGGAGCCCCTCATGTAAAACTTGTGTTCATCGTATTAGTAGACGTTACATTGCCCATGCGCCCGCGCCAAGTGGTTGGCTAAGCGACGTGCTGGTTGGCTAGTTTTACCTTCATTCCGTGCGGGCCCTGAGGTAGCCTGTGGGAGACTGTGGTATCTCGAGTGTTCCCTGATCGAATCCATAGGATCTGCAGTAAGAAACCCTCCTGAGAGGACGCGGCGGCGGCAGTCTGGGCTGCACGCAAGCTAGGCCTGACCCGGCTCGCGAGGGGCTCACGAGGGGAGGCAGCTGAGGCGGAGTGATAACCAAAACGCGAGGAATTGCTCGAACGAGACTAAGCACCCCTTCCCCGAACACACGCAAATCTCAAATTCGAATCCAACTTAAATCCAGCGGGGGAAAGCGACAACCAAAGGGAAAAGCCATGAAAGCAGACAAAAGGCCGCGTTCGGCACCTAATCTAGTCTTGGACATCTTCTCACTAGCGTGGAGCTAAGTGCTGCCACTGGGCATGGGAGGGAGCCCCAGGGCCTGAGGCCGGCACCCCTGAGACTCCGGGGCGTGTACAGCCCCACTCATTATTACGTGAGAGTGTCACGGGGCGGCGAGCTTCACAGGCACTGGGCCTTCTTCATAGGTACTGGCCTTGCTTCATATCGCCAGACGAGGGCCCCGCCTTGCGCCACACTCTAGTGCCATCAACGACGACCGGAAACCAGGACGCCGCCGATGGGGTAGAGCGGTCGCCAGCGGTTCCCCCGACGACCACGGGTCCTCCGCCAGGGGCAGGCCCTGAGGCACCTCCCCAGCAGAGGGCCTACCTCCTGAGAACACCTTGCTCCGAACGCCGCGGTGGTGATGTCGGATCTCGGCCCCTCTCCTGCAGCCCCCTGCGCCCTCCTCCAGAGGGGTAGGAGACTGTGGGAGCGGGGCAGCTGCTCGCTGTGGCGACCTGCACCTCCTGCAATCCATGATTAGCATATGCCTGCTCCAGAGGAATTAGCGGTACCCGATAATCGTTGCCTCCAGCGTGGCCAGTGGGACCGTCCCGGGGCTCCTGGAAGAGTTCAGCTTCTGGCGCCTCGTCTCCCCAGCTTGGGCTGAGGAGCGAGCCTTGTTCGCCGTCGTGAGGGTGCCCTTGGTCCATCATGTGGGGCACGTATTCTTCTGGCGCCGTCATCCCGAAGGCCACGCCATAGTGCTCCGCGTGCCATGCGGCTCTGCTTGACGCGCCCACCGTGGGGTGGTAGCACGGCTGTCCACTTGGGGCCGTGGGTCGCGTCGAGTCCTTCTTCTTCGCGGACCGGGAGCGGGGGCAGCGTCGCCGCCGGCCCGGTGCCGACAGCTTCACTGGAGATGGAGTAGCCTTGGAGCCCGCGGGCGTGTGCGGAGCCCCCGCGCGGGCCGCCCTGGGCTGGAGATGGGAGCTGGGTGCAGAAGGGGTGAGCCCCCGAGGCGGCAAATCCCAAGAGCTCTGCCACCCGCTCCAGCAACACGTCGCAGCCGCCCTCCAGCAGCCTGCACTGCAGCAGCTCTCGGGCCACCGTGAGCGCGGCCCTCGAGTTCGCCTGCTCCCGGCGGGTGTACGGTGTCGTGGCCATGGCGTGATTGGAGGCCATTGCTGCCGGCCGTGCCTGCCGCGGTGTGAGAGTTGTCGAAGCTTGTCCGCGTCGCCCGCGGCTCGCAGCGCCCTGCGGACTGCGAGCTGCCTGGGGCACGGGCTCGCCCGAGGCGAGCGGCTCTGCGTGGGTGGGCCACGCCGCCCAAAGATCTCGGTTGCCCGCCTGGTCGCCGGACATGGTGATGACGACGCGACGGGACACGAAGCGGTAGAAGGTGGATTCCGGTGCACCCCTACCTGGCGCGCCAAATGTCGGGTTTCGGGTTCCGGCAGACCCTTGAGGTTCGAACACTGGGGTGCGCGCGGAGATTTCGCCTTCTACCTACCTGCACCCCACCGCCTCGCTAAGATCTAAGCTATGGAAAGAACAGCACAAGAGACACAGGGTTTATACTGGTTCGGGCCACCGTTGTGGTGTAATACCCTACTCCAGTGTGTGGTGTGGTGGATTGCCTCTTGGGCTGATGATGATGAACAATACAAGGAAGAACAGCCTTTCGAGCGTCTGTTCTTGGCTGGGGCGATGAACTGCTAGGAGGAGTTTAGTCACCCTTCTCTCTCACTGTGTGATGCTACTCGATCCGATCCCAGCTTGTTTCTGGATTGGCCGGTCTCTCTCTCTATCCTTATGATCTCTTCTCCTCCCCTCCGTCTCTTTTCATCCCTTGGGGGTGGCTAGTCCTATTTATAGGCAAAGGCCCTGGGCTTCTTCCCAAATATTGAGCGGGAAGGGCGCCAACAATTGGCCATTTTGAAGGGGAACATCGGGTACACTTATCCTGACTAAAGTTGGTCCTCTCCTGCAAAAGGCTCTGGTGGTGACGCTAGCTTGGGCTCCACAATGACTTCCTCCCTGCCGTTGGGCTGGTCTTGGTCTCGTTGCACCGAAACGGGTGCCTTTGCTTGATGCTCTCGCCTGCGCTTGCTCCCTTTGCACCAAAGAGGAAAGGAGGACACTGCGCGGGCTGGCGCACGCCTGGCACCCTTGGTCGTCATGGCTTGCGTCACAGGCACCTCGTGAGGTACCCCGCCTTGATCTCTCCGCCTCCTCATGAGCCAGCCTGATGAGGCCGTGCCTGAGGAAGCTCCTTGTCGTCCGCCCCGCGAGGCTTGGGCTCTCGCGAGGGTCTTGGGTCTGTGTTGATGAAGATGGGCCGCGCTGGGCCCCCCTTTGAGCCACGCCGCAGGCCGCAGGCAGGAAAGTCTGGGGACCCCCGTTCCCAAAACGCCGATAGAGGGCGAGGAGGGCATGTGCATGCACGAGAGATAGTTAGTGCTAGCTACAAAGGTTAGAGGATTGTGTGGGTGTAAGAGGCTAACAAAGATCATAGTTCGATATGAAAGTGGATTCATATATTTGAATAGGAGATCATAGTGTTATAAATATAAGCATGCATGAATATAGCGGTGATATGTGTGGTGTGGTTTTGGACATGTTATACCATAATGTGATAATGCATGGTGTTTGGAACTCACAGCTAAATATCGAACAATCTAAACCATACTATACATCGAACAATCTCACATTTTATTTGAATTTGTGATAATGTGTGGCGTTCGCAGCTCACAACTAAATATCGAACAATCTAAACCATACTATATATCGAACAATCTCACATTTTATTTGAATTTGTGATAATGTGTGGCGTTTGAAACTCACATCTAAATACTTGTAGGCGTAGGGGACGGGGAACCATACATTATGTGATAAACACATTATACATATGAGACATGTTTTAGATTATGAAGATCTAGCTGGAGCTTGAAATGTACTGTGATTTGAAATCAACAGAAAGTGGATTCAAAAAATCAAGTTCGAGTTCATATATTACACATAATTCATATCTAACTCGACAGTAATCATGTGTTGTGAAGATAATACAAAAACGATGGTTTAACTTGACAATAATGATGATTGTAGATCTTATTAAATAGAGAAATGAATTCAAATGGTTTAACTTCACAACAATCATGATTCTAGATCTTATTCAAATAGAGAAACAAATTCAAATTTAGTTCATATTGAAGCGGTAGTATATATGTTTGAAGTGCACTAAAACATTAATTTCGGTAGCAAGTTGCATGCATTATACACCTAGCGAAATATTTTAATTAAACATAATATAAATTCAAAGTTTTGAATGGCATTTGTAGTGCGAATTGATTTGGTATAGTACACGGGACTAGACTCTCTTGTGCGGTGCGAATTGATTTCTTTTTGTTTTTCAAACGAGGGAAGTGCGAATTGATTTGGTACAGTACACGTTAGGCTTGTCAGGAAATTTCAACCTGCTCCTTGTTACCCCGAAATATTTAAGATATATCTTTGCCTCGTTGTACTCTGAAAACTCCCTCCATCTCAACCCGCACCTTGCTATCCCAAAATTACAAAACACACGAAAACTCCCACCTCCTGCGAAATTCCGACACGCGAAATGCCCATGATACCCCTGAACAGCCTAGCTCCAATCGGTGGGGGACTCTCGCAACTTACCCCAAATTTCGGACAAGCGCGTCCCTAAGCCATGGTTCCCCCTCCCATCCTATCCTTCCACCCATTTGTACACCAAGGCCACGAAAACCCGCGAAGCCCCACACCCTCCTCAGTCCGCCACACAGCAGGAGCCTCTTCCCCGACAACTCGTCCATAGAAACACCTCGACGTCCCTCATCCACTACACCGGATGGGGATCCGTTGTTGGTCTCGTTGTCCCGCCGGTTCAGCCACCCGGTCCTCCACCTCCAAAGAGCCTCCCTGATGTTCCCATCGTCTTTCGCGCCACCTCCATTCCCACACCGGCATCTTCACCTGCACCACTGGAAGAGTAGCATCATCGCCGATTCCTCGGATGAAGCTGAGGCCTAATCGGCGCCACCAAAGAGGTTCTACACTAATCACCGCATTTTCTTCTTGATTCGATCTCACGGTGCTGCCGGCGCTCGGTCTTGAGCCGACATGGCGTGGCTCCATCCACGACGGCGTTACCGGCCACTTCCTCCACGACGTCGCTCCCTCGGCGGCGACGTCCACATCAGTAGGAGCTGCTGCTGCTTTGGCTCTCGCTCACGCTGGTGCTCTGCTCTTGCTCTCGTTCGCATGCCTGGTCTTCTCTTGCTCTTGCTCGCACTGCTGCTCTCGCTCTTCCTCTTGCTTGCGCTGTTGCTCTGTTTTAGCTACACTTCAGTTGACTGAATCGACTTTTGGGTCACTCGATTTTCAGGGGGTGGGGGTGTCGGTGTCAAAACCGGCGGATCTCGGGTAGGGGGTCCCGAACTGTGCGTCTAAGGCGGATGGTAATAGAAAGCAGGGGACACGATGTTTACCCAGGTTTGGGCCATCTTGATGGAGGTAATACCCTACGTCATGCTTGATTGTTCTTGATGATATGAGTATTACAGGAGTTGATCTACCATGAGATCGTAGAGGCTAAACCCTAGAAGCTAACCTATGGTATGATCGTAGAGGCTAGACACTGGAGGGGGCTAGGGTTACACAAAGTCGGTTACAAGGGAGGATATCTTCATATCCGTATTGCCTAGCTTGCCTTCCACGCCAAGGAGAGTCCCATCCGGACACGAGACGAACTCTTCAATCTTGTATCCTCATAGTCCAATAGTCCGGCCAAAGGATATAGTCCGGCTGTCCGGAGACCCCCTAATCTAGGACTCCCTCAGTAGCCCCTGAACCAGGCTTCAATGACAATGAGTCCGGCGCGCAGTATTGTCTTCGGCATTGCAAGGCGGGTTCCTCCTCCGAATACACCATAGAAGATTTTGAACACCAGAATAGTGTCTAGCTCTGCAAAACAAGTTCCACATACTACCACAGAGAGAATAATATTTGCACAAATCTAATCTGCTGATGTGTTCTGACAGCACGACGTTATGTCATGGCTCGGTCATTATTCGAACCATTTTTCTCAACCAGCACCGCACATATTGCGGGGAGGTTTTCTCGACACGTCTTGTCAAAGTAGAGATCGTGTCCCCCTTATTATGGGATGCTCATCAATACGGACGCGGGTAACCCAACCGCGCCATTACTTACGGCGCTTGGGAAATAAGAGGTCTTATCAGGCGAGGGGGGAGGCGCATCGCCTCTTCCGCCCTTATAAAGGGACAAGAATTCACCCTCTTCACCCATACCTTCTTCCCAACTCATTCCATTCTGCTCAGGCTCCAACACGTGAGCGTTCACCTCCTCAACCCACAAAAGGACTTCCAAAGATGTCTGGATCCGGAGCAGGAGGAAAATGGATGGCCTCTACCGTCCGAGAGAAGGATACCAAAAAGCTTCAGGAGGCCGGGTATCTGGCCAAGAAAATCAGCCACCGTCTCCCGATGGCGGGACAGATGGTCCCCACTCCCGAACCCCACGAGAGGGTTGTATTCCTCCCTCACTTTGTCCGTGGGATAGGATTTTCCCTCCACCCATTCGTTCGTGGTATCATGTACTATTATCGGATCAATCTTCATGATCGGTCCCCTAATTCCTTCCCCAACATCTCGACATTCATTGTCGTGTGTGAGGCTTTTCTCCGTGTTTCGCTACACTTCGGTTTATGGATGGAGGTCTTTAATGTGAAGCCCAAGGTGGTGGGCGGCGAGCATGCCGAGTGCCGGGGCGCTATGGTGAGCAAGATGCCCAACGTCATATGGCCAACGGGAATGTTTAATGATTCTATCAAGGAGTGGTAACAACAGTGGTTTTACATCACTGAGTCGAGCGGTAAGGGACGGGCCACTTCTCCGAGTTTCAATCTGGCGCCCCTCTGCGGCTTACGTCCTGGGTCAAGAAAGGACTGGATTGGTCCTCGTCCGACGAACTGTCGGTGCTCCAGATGCGTGTTAATGATATGGGAGATAAGAATATTGAACTCGTTGACGTAGTCCAGGTGATGTTAGTCCGCCGGATACTGCCTTGTCAACACCGGACCTGCAATCTATGGGAGTTTGATCCGGACAGGCACCAAACCTTGTGAAGGCTCTTCGGCTCTTCGCACGAGGACATCTGGAAGGTGCTTTTTAAGTCTAGCAAATCATGGCCAGGCTCCACCGACGACCACGGGTACCAACTGTCCCTCCGTGAATGTTCGGTGAGTTTATCAAACTTTTCCATCCGCATGACCCAAAGGAAGCGCCTAACGCGTGTTCATTCAACTTTCCCAGAGCTGGACAAAGAAGGCGGAGCGGATCTATTATCCGGCCCCGCTGCCCGAAGACCCGGCCATCCCACTTCTGACGAAGATGCTGGTCTCGGCGCCTTACAGGGTGCCAAAGAAGATGGCTGAGAAGGAGCCTAAAAAGACCCGGGGCGACCATCGTCGTCGCGGCACTTCGGGCACAATACCCGAAGGCTCTGATGCCCATTCCGCCTTCAAAGAGGACAAAAAGGAGGAGGAAGATGAATCCCCTGCGGAGGGAAGAAGGGAGAGGACGGCCTCCGCATCCTTGGAGGCTGAACTACCCAAAAGAGGAAAGATTCCTCGTCAAGAGGAGTTTCCTGCCGCCGCCGACAGTGGCCTGGGATGGGATCCCAGGGCCCAGCCCCTGGTGAACTCATGAGTATATAAAATCCGAGTACGTTTAAGCGTCTCGACTCATTGTGGCTTAGTATTTTAACCTAAGCCGTATATTTCTTGTAGTCCGGCGAGGTCTCGTACCGAACAATCCTCATCGGAGGACCTGCTGAGCTCAAACGCTGTGGAGAGCGGGACGCCCCCGAAGGACCCTTCCTCCAAGCAGGTGCCAAACACCGATGCCTCGTCCCAAAAGGACCTCGACCAAGGAGGAAAGGAAAAAATCGTGAAGGCGGCGCCTGGAGGCCGAACCGCAGCTTTGTTGGTGGCGCTACGAGATGCCTCCATCGTTGATGAACACCGTGCCCTGATGGGCACGGTGATTGAGAAAATTCGGTCGACCGAGAGTGGACTGAAAGAAGCCTGTATCAGTCTTATAGAAGGCTTTGAGGTATGTTTTATGAGTTATCGAAGAGTGTCATAGTCTAGATAGTAGCCCCTCATACACTGTTTGGTGAAAGAAAGAACTGGACAGGGGATCGAATTGATGATCTCAGGAAGACTCACGAAATGACATTGATTTCTCTCCTGTTTCAGGCAGATACCTGTAGCGGCTGCTGCCTCTCATACTGCGGAGATCGCTGGACTGAATCAAAGTCTGGAGGGGCCAGAGAAGAAATTGGCCGATTGGAAATACAGTTGAGGGATAAACAAGGTATGCACCAGCATTATGTGCATTTATTGTGAAATAAATGTTCTGTATGAAATAAGCCGCATAATATGTGCTAGGGGTTATGACCGAAGTCCAGGCCCTCAAAAGGGCCGTTGCCGAGGCCGAGAATAAGGCGGCCACGGAGCGGGCTCTTCGTGAGAAACACGAAGCCAGAATTATTAAAGCTGAGCAGGAGCTGCAAGAGGCCGTAAGTAAATGCGAGGCCTTGGAGCAGAGTTTAATGGAGAAAGAGTCCGAACTCACCAAGACGGGCCAAGCCACGAGCGACGCCCAGGGGGAAACCCAAAGCGCACTGCACGGGATCCAAGAGGCGAGGAAGATTGTGGCGGGTAAGCTTTTCCTATGTAAAGAAAATATTTGAAGGGAAAACTATGTTTCTGATTGTGAATCCGGACTTCTCAGGTGTATTTTCCGAGCTACCGCACAGTATTTCAGATGCCGCGTTCTTCTACCGAGCCGAAAGAAGGAACACCGCCGATAAGCTTTTTTGGTCTCAGTATTTAGCACCGAAATATCCGGTGCCATTTGCCGATCAACTGAAACAGCTGATCGAACTGCATAAGGCGGCGGAACTAGCCATGAAAGATGTGGTTATCCGGCTATGGCCTGCCAAACCGATTCCAAGCAGCTACTTCGGGCTCGTAAGGCGGCTTATAATTGCTTGCCCTCGACTTGGTGCCATCAAGCGGTCGGTCTGTATAGAAGGAGTGCGGATGGCCTTCGCCCTTGCAAAGGTGCACTGGGGGAAGATGGATGCCGAAAAGCTAGTGACTGAAGGACCGCCGGAGGGGAAGGAGAACCGCAAGCCCGAATCATATTATAAGAGTGTCCTGAAAGGATCCTACCTTGCGGCGGAGCTATGTACCAAGGACATTATATTTCCCTAAATGTGGATCCTGCTGTCCGTTGTAATGTTTAAACAAGGTCGTTGATATGTCGCCTGTTATATAAAAGTTTACCCTCCTGTGCGGCCGTTTGTATATTAAGGCTGAGAGTTGGCCAGTCGTCGGCTTCTGCCCCCATGTAAATAGTACGGGGGTGTTCGGGATAAACCCGAGCACTCTTTATCCCAGTTTTGGGTCCTCCAAGGGAGGTGCTCAGCACAACGAACCAGGCAATCGGACTATAGGGCTTTATCGCTCTCACTTAGCCATAGGAGCTTTAGTATGGTCGGCGCAGCCCCTTGTGTTTGGAAGAACGTACTAGGGGCTCTATAAGCGCTTGATCGGAGAAAAAAGCCGATCCATCGCACGCTGCATTGGTTATGGCATTATGCGGGAGAAATCCTTAAAGATTTTGTAACCGCTCGCACAGCTGACCAGCTCTCGCCGTATCATGACAATCAGTTTTCGGCTTTCTCTACTGAGGTGCTCATCCGGAAGAACCGGGACACAATCGCAGTAGTTCTCCCAGTGCTACCTTAGCCGAGATAGCGGAACGTAAGGTACCAAAACATGGGAGCCGGGCAAACCCAACTATTGACCCAAGACATGATTCAGAGCTGATGCATATAATACTATAAGTTCGGGGTGCCGAACTTCCACAAAGGTGTTCGGACTTTTATTGTCGTGTTATGGGGAAAACGAAGGCACTGGCATATTTAAGGCATATCGCTATGTATGGATGCCGTTTGAAGAAGTGATTTCGATGAGAAATAATCAGCGGTAAAACGTCATATAAATCCACATGTTGTATTTCAATAATACGTCTATGCGTACGGGTACAAGTAATGTGATAAAAAAGGAGTTGTGATAGCAGAACCTGCTGTGACCTAGGGGGAAGAGGTTGAGTGTGGATCCGTATTGTAGCCGGACGTTCGCTGCGGGGAATGTCTAAAGATCCCCAGATGCGTTTGAGCCGCCTCTGTGGAGTCCGTCCTGGTCGGTGCAAAGGTGAACCTGTGAAAGAAATACAGGAAATGTTTGCGTGCCGGAGGGCGATTGAGCCATTGAGTCCGGCCTATCGTGGCCTTCGCCGGGGTGTTTAATTGAGCCCTGGACTAGCCGGAGTATCCTTCCGCAAAGATGTTCGGAGTCCCTTGACGGTGTCCAGGAGCCTAGGTGTTGACTCAAGTGAGGTGGAACCCGTCTACTATTGGGTCGAGGATTAGTGTGGCTGGATAGCCCCAATTGGCGTTAACCGGACGATCAGTGCGGTTGAAGGTGACTAGCCCTAGCTTATATTGTGGGACGGTGAGTTCCATTGAGCCGCCATCCTTAAGGGTGTATATCTGGTCCAAGTGGGCCGTTTGGGTGGTATTTACCACATTCACCGATTGAGTATGGGGGGGGATTTCTTTTGCCCTCCTGTGTTCGGAAATCTGGGCTCTTCGTCTCTATCGTCGCTTTGAGACCCCTCTTCGTGTTTGGCACCTGCCTTGCCGGCTTGTTTGAAGACCCAGCATTCTCTGTTGGTATGGGTGGCTGGCATTTCTGGGGTGCCATGAATTTGGCATTGACGAGCGAGTATGCGGCCCATACTGGATGGACACGGATTTGTATTTTTGGGCTGCTCCTTCCGCTGACCGGACTTTGAGACCCTGAACTCGGCATTAACTGCCGTATTATTGGTTTTATCACCATGTTTGCGGCGCTTGTGTTTGTTGCGTCATGGTTTGCCATTGGCATCTTTGCTATCCAGAGTGCCCGGACTCCCTCAGGGGGGCTTGTCGGAGTTAAGGCAGAACCAGCCGCTACGTGAGGTGAACTCGCTGGAGAGGTACCCCACTATCTAGCTTAGGGTTCAGGGTGGGGGCGGTGGTCGCCGGCAGTGGGGGGCATGGTGGTGGGGCGGTGTTGTGGGGATCGCTGGAGAAAAAGCTCGACGCAGGGGGGCTAGAAGGATGGCCGGGCAGTGGCGGACCGGCGGTGGGGAGTGGTTTCGGGGCGGCACGAGATCAAGGCGGCGTGGGAGCGCCTCCGGCCGCGGGCGGCAGGGGCCGGCGGCTCAGGGGGTGGAGGTTGAAGATGAACTGTACGCCCTTGATTTCATATCCAATGGCTGGAAAATCGACTGACCAGAGATGAAAAAGTCAATCGACTAACGTGTAGCTTCACCCTTGCTGCTCTACTCTTACACGCACTCCTGCTGCATGAGCAGCAGATCCTGCTCTTGCTCGAGCTCCTGCAGCTGCTACCCGAGATGTTGCTACACGATCAACTGCCCCGGCTCCCGCACGTGCTGCTGCTTCGGGCGCTACTGTTGCTACTACTGCTTTTCTGCTACTAGTGCGTTCAGTTTCGACAGTAAAATTCAGTTTCGACAACAAAATTCAGTTTCGACAGTTAAATTCAGTTTCAACAGTTATATTCAGTTTTGACAATTAAGTTCAAAGATGAGCAGCTGATGTATTTTACATCTAGCACTTCGTGGTTATGTATTTTACGTCATCTATTGGAGATGCTATTAGAATTCCACTAAGGTTAACGTTGTCTCTCTTGTCCTGCTTCAGCCTCGCCCTCGTACAACTCAGTAGAGCTGCTCCAACGATGAAACCCTCCATCAAAGCGGAGCAGTACCCCGGGCTCCATCTCCAGATGCCTAGGATATTCTTCCCCTCCTCTGATAGCCAAATTAGCCGGAGCATCCTCACCGACCAACCCAATCACGCTGAGATCGACATGGCTTCGCCAAAGAGGTTGTACACTTATTGCATCGCTTTTTTACTCTACATGTTATATATATTGTCCACTGAGCACATGTAGTAACATGAAATACGATTAGTTTCTCCTACTATATGACAAGTAGTGAGGTTCCTGTCGGTGAGAACGACACCTATGGGATCACAGGGAATCCCTTCTACAGTTAGCGGGCGCGGGACTATGGAAAGAGTGGGTTTAGAAGATGAACACAGGAAATTTATCCAGGTTCGGGCCGCAAGTGATGCGTAATACCCTACTCATGCTGGTTTGTGTTTATCTGGTGTTCTTGGACTAGCCACAAAGCGTGTAGGGTCTAAAAAGTCTGAATCCTTCTCTAGTATGCCTCGGGCCTCCTTTTATAGCAAAAGGGGTCGCCATAGTGGCACATAGGAGGTGGAAAGTTGTATTGTATACAAGTCTATCGCCTAGCACCATAGGACAGATGCATTTAATGCACTGCCGACGTGCCCTCTCACTCTATCGGGGACGACAAGGAAGATCGTCTCGCCCATCGCCGCCTCATCTCATTCTGACACGCGTCCAAGATGACTAGGCATGCAGCCTATGCTGGCTAGCTGGCTGCTGAGTTGGTGCGATGGCAGAGTCTTCACGAAGATCTGCATGCCACCACGCAGGTGCTTGCTGAGTTGGCCTGGAAGCTGCACGTCGCCACATAGGTGTCCGCCTTGTTGGCGGGTTGACTGCTGTGTTGGAACGGTGGTGGAGCCTTGGCAGGTGGGGGCCTGGCTGCGGCCCCGCAGATGTCCCCGGAAAGGGTCTTGCCGGGGTCTCGCAGGTGTCCCTGGCAAGGGTCTTACCAGGTGTCTCGTGAGCGTCCCCGGCAAGGGTCTTACCGGGGGTCTCGTGAGCGTCCCCGGCAAGGATCTTGTCGGGGGGTTTCCGTCTTTTGGTCCTCATCTAGTCTTGTATGTTCTTGGACTCCACAACGATCTGCATGCCACCATCACTACAAAAAAGGCACATCCATGACATTTTGGGCCGAACGAATTTTTTGCCTGTCATACTTATGACACTTCTGTGCGATGATTGTGAGAAAACCCGATATCATCATAGATTCGGTGGGCTCCTACTTCTATGACAAAAAATCTTGACACAAAATGGGCTTTTCGTCCTGGGCGGGCCGAAGACGCAGCTGCATGACATTCTTTGGGCCGTCCATGACAGAAAAAACTGTGGTAGAAGCGAGGGCGAGGAAAATATCGGGGTGTTCCTGGTTACGGTGGGTGGTCGGGGCCGAGCGATGCATAGAGGTTTGCATGTTTCTCTCGTACACACACGCACCTGGGTGCGAGGCATTGGGCTCTAACTGAACCCGAGCGAGGCGTTCGCCTACTGAACCCGAGCGATTGCACTGCAGGCTACACGTTACTGAACCCGAGTGATCGATGGATGGCTATTAACTGAACCCGATCGAGCGATTCCTTCGCTACTGCTGCTAACTGAAGTCGATTGAACCTGCCTCTGGACGAATAGTGAGCAGTTGGTGGGGGTTTGGATGAACAGTTCCCGGTGGGGGTGGATGAACAGGATCTCGTGGTGTTGCCTCTGGATGAATAGTGAGCGTTGCTGGGGGGGGGCTGGATGAACAGTCCGTGGGGGTGGATGACAGGACCCTGTGAAGGAAATATGCCCTAGAGGCAATAATAAAATTATTATTTATTTCCTTTATATCATGATAAATGTTTATTATTCATGCTAGAATTGTATTAACCGGAAACATAATACATGTGTGAATTACATAGACAAACAGAGTGTCACTAGTATGCCTCTACTTGACTAGCTCGTTAATCAAAGATGGTTATGTTTCCTAACCATGGACAAAGAGTTGTTATTTGATTAACGGGATCACATCATTAGGTGAATGATCTGATTGACATGACCCATTCCATTAGCTTAGCACCCGATCGTTTAGTATGTTGCTATTGCTTTCTTCATGACTTATACATGTTCCTATGACTATGAGATTATGCAACTCCCGTTTGCCGGAGGAACACTTTGTGTGCTACCAAACGTCACAACGTAACTGGGTGATTATAAAGGTTCTCTACAGGTGTCTCCAAAGGTACATGTTGGGTTGGCGTATTTCAATATTAGGATTTGTCACTCCGATTGTCGGAGAGGTATCTCTGGGCCCTCTCGGTAATGCACATCACATAAAGCCTTGCAAGCATTGCAGCTAATGAGTTAGTTGTGAGATGATGTATTACAGAACGAGTAAAGAGACTTGCCGGTAACGAGATTGAACTAGGTATTGAGATACCGACGATCGAATCTCGAGTAAGTAACATACCGATGACAAAGGGAACAACGTATGTTGTTATGCGGTCTGACCGATAAAGATCTTCGTAGAATATGTAGGAGCCAATATGGGCATCCTGGTCCCGCTATTGGTTATTGACCAGAGACATGTCTCGGTCATGTCTACATTGTTCTCGAACCCGTAGGGTCCGCACGCTTAAGGTTACGATGACAGTTATATTATGAGTTTTTGCATTTTGATGTACCGAAGTCTGTTCGGAGTCCCGGATGTGATCACGGACATGACGAGGAGTCTCGAAATGGTCGAGACATAAAGATTGATATATTGGAAGCCTATGTTTGGATATCGGAAGTGTGCCGGGTGAAATCGGGATTTTACCAGAGTACCGGGAGGTTACCGGAACCCCCCGAGAGCTAAATGGGCCATAGTGGGCCTTAGTGGAAAAGAGAAGGGGCTGCCCAAAGTGGGCCGCACGCCCCTCCCCTCCCTTGGTCCGAATAGGAAAAGGAGAGGGGGCCGGCCACCCTCTCTCTTTTCCCCCCTCCGCGAATCCTATTCCAACTAGGATTGGGGGGGAATCCTACTCCCAGAGGGAGTAGGACTCTCCTGGCGCGCCTCTCCTAGGCCGGCCGCACCCCCCCTTTAGTCCTTTATATATGGAGGCAGGGGCACCCCAGAAAGACACAAGTTGATCCACGTGATTATATTCTTAGCCGTGTGCGGCGCCCCCTTCCACCATAGTCCTCGATAATATTGTAGCGGAGTTTAGGCGAAGCCCTGCTGCAGTAGTACATCAAGATCTTCACCACGCCATCGTGCTGACGGAACTCTTCCCCGACACTTTGCTGGATCAGAGTCCGGGGATCGTCATCGAGCTGAACGTGTGCTAGACCTCGGAGGTGTCGTAGTTTCGGTGCTTGATCGGTCGGGCCGTGGAGACGTACGACTACATCAACCAAACGCTTCCATTGTCGATCTACAAGGTATGTAGATCACACTCTCCCCTCGTTGCTATGCATCACCATGATCTTGCGTGTGCGTAGGAAAATTTTGAAATTACTACGTTCCCCAACAGGCGAGGCACCTCGAACCTCTTCAACAACTCCTGGCGTGGGGGATGGGCCCGGTTGCGCATTCAAGCTCGCGCGCAGGCGGGGCGCCGTTCATCATGAGCTCTTCCAGGAAGCTATGGGTGCACTGAGCCGTCTCGAGGAAGAGCTTGCAGATGTGGACGCTCTCCTCGAAACCGAGGGTCTTCGGCGGGTGGATGAATGGCATCAATTGAAGGTGGCCATGAACCTCGGGCGCCTCTAGCATGAGCACGCCAGCACGGACGCCGAGGCATCCCTGGCAACATCGTGTGAGGCCAGCGCCCGAGCCTTGGAGGAGGCCAGGGAGGTAGACCGCCGCTGCGAGGTTGCCGAGAAGCGCAGGCAGGAGCTTCAGGCCCTGAATGCCCTCCTGGAGCAGCAGGCGGAGGCGCGCAGAGCTACCTTGGCATCGATGAGGGGGGAGCCATCTGACGAGGAGGAGGTCTTGAAGCGCGAGGAAGCGCTAACGCAGGAGTCCACAGAGCGCAGCCTCGAGATTGAGCGGTTGGAGACGAGGGAGCGCCAGGTTGCTCAGGCGGAAGATGCCATCAGCGCGCTCGAGGCCAGGATCCAGGAGGAAGTGGACCGCAGGGCTGAGGAGGCTCACGCTAACCTTGCCAATAGGTACGACCTGAAGCTGAATCTCATGGAAGCCGAAGCCGAGGGCAGGACCACTGTCCTCAGGTCGAGGTTGACTGAGGCGGAGCAGCGTGAGATGGCTGCCGCAACTGCTTTGATCTCCGTGCAGGTTGAGTTGGCCTCCGCCTGTGATGAACTACATCCGCTTCAGCAATGAGTTACCGCCACCGAGTCCCTTGCGCAATAGAGCAGGGAGGAGGCGATCCGCCGACAAACGTTGCAGCGTGAACACGCTCCCATGCTCCATGACCTCAGGGTGAGGGCCAACCGGGCGCTGGGCATCATCTGTGATGAATACGCCCCTCATCCTCATGCAGAAGACTATGTCGGCCACCTTCACTTCTTCACCAATGTCGTGACGCGCCTGGAGGACCGGGCTGAGAGAGCTCGCAAGCTTGTTGACGAAAAGAGCCGCGGCCTCCTCGGGCGTGCGTTTTCCCGCGTCTTCAGCCATCTTCAGAATGCCGACCCCAACTTCGACTTCGACGACGCCATCGCCCCAGTCCCCGGGGCTATTTGGGGCGACCTGGCGCACTGGGTGAATGATAACATAGACGCTCTTGTCAGAGCTTTCAATTATGATGATGCTATGGTGGTCATGACGGACAAAGGCGACGTCGTCGATGATGGTGAGGACGACACCGACGATGACGCCGGTAGCGTGTCCGGGAGAGATTCGGAAGATGCTGCGAGTGACATGTCCGATTGACCCCACGTTTCTTATTCCGAACCTGCGCGCAAAAGCTTGGGCATGGCCCCCGACGATGTGAGTGCATTTTGGGGAGGGGGACCACTCATGTAATCAGACTATTGTTTTATTCCCTGAGCCAGACTTAAGGCGTGCATTAGCGAGTTCTCAAGTTCCTCCGTGTGCTCGCCAGAGTAACTTACCTCAGTCTAGGCGGGCCCTAGACTGGCTTCGTAGTTTTCGATGTGTAGTTCTCCTGAGGGGAGTCCTCCGCAGACTTGCAAGATTTCGGGCTTCTGCGGAGCTCGCCAGTCCGCCTGAGAAGACCTTGAGAGACGGGCGTTAGATCGCGATGGGACGCACGCGCATACCACACCCAGCCCCCGCTCGGGAGGCGCTCGTGGGGAAGGGGTAGTAGGCGCCGGTCTCGGAACAAGGCACGGAGCCGAAAAACTTAAGAAATCAACATGAATGAGAAAAGATGCCCCCCATGCTTTGTCAACGAAAATACGACTGCGAGTTCAAATCCAAAAGTCGGCAAATCGAGCTACAGAGAAAGGGGTTGAAAGCAAAAGGCCGCGTCCGGCACCTAGCTAGTCTTCTTGTCTTCTCACTAGCGCGGAGCCTAGTGCCTTTGCTGCCCGTGAGCTTAGTCATTGGGGGACAGTGTCAACGGCCAGCGCTGAGCTTCGTGCTTCCACTAGGACGTGGACGGGAGCCCCCGAGGCTCGAGGGCGGCTCTCCGGAGACTTCGGGGCGTGTACAGCCCCACTCATTATTACATGAGAGGGTCACGAGCGGAGATCTTCACGGGTGTGAGCCTTGCTTCATATCGCCAGATGAGGGCCCCACGTTGCGCCACCCTCGACCACCGTTGGGGCGTCCAGAAATCAGGACGAGGCAAAGGGGCAAAGGGGACACCAGCGGTGCCCTCGGCGACCACGGGCCCTCTGCCGGGGGAGGGCTCCCTGGCGCCTCCCCGGAAGAGGACCTACCTCCGGGTGGCGCCTTGCCCCGCGCGACATGCGGGGGGCCTTGCTCCGGACCCCTTCCATGCAGCCCCCAGTGCGTCGCCCCTGACTGGGGTGGGGATGTAGCGCTGGGGTCGCCGTCCGCCACTACAGCTCGGTCCACTTGCGACCCATGGTTAGCATAAGCCTGCTCCTGAGATATCAGTGGTACCCTGGGGTGGTTGTCATCGGCTAGGTCGGCGAGGCTCCTGGGTGGCTCGTAGAAGGCCTCGGCCTCCAACATCTCTTCTTCCCAGCCCGGCTCGTGGAATGTGCAGGGGTTGTCCTCTGGCGTGTACTCCTGATCAACCATGCAGGGTACATAGGCTTCCTAAGCTGCCTTGTTGGAACCTTCGCCGAGGCGCCCTGTACCCCACGCCGCTGAGCCCGGCGCGCCTTCCTGGTGGTTGTGGGGTGGCGCTCGATTGGGACCGTGAGGAGCAACGCCCGCACCTACGCCACCCGGGGAAGGCGAAGGCGTGGCCGGACGTCCGGCACTGCTGGTCGTGCTATCCCTGGCGAGCCCTCCTGGTGCACCTGGGAGTGTGCAGGCGCAATGAGGCCCGTCGTGTGACCTGGACACAACTTGAGATGTGAGTAGGGAGCAGAAAGGCGATGTACCCCTGGCCGCAGTATCCAATAGCTCAGCGACGAGTTCCAGTAGTGCGTCAAGGCCGCTCTCCATCAGCCGGCACCGCAGTAGCTCCCGCGCCACCACGAGCGCGGATCGCATGTTCGCCTGTTCCCGTCGGGTGTGTGGCGCCATCGCTGCCGCGTAGCTTGCGGATCTTGCGGCAGACGAAGACCCGTGCTGCCCGCGTCCGCGGGAGTTGGGCGGCACGCGGGCCGCCTGGAGTGCGGAGTTGAGGTCTTCTGGAACGGAAGGAGGTACTCAAGCTGGCCGGGCCGCCCGACGGTAGAGATGGGTCCTCGGATCGTCAGACATCGGAGACGCAGGGTGACTGCGGACCAGTCGATGGGGAAGAAAACCTCAGTGCACCCCTACCTGGCGCGCCAAATGTCAGATTACGGGTTCCGACAAACCCTTGAGGTTCGAACACTGGGGTGCGCACGAAAATCTCTCCCCCAAGCTCACCCTCTCGCAATGATCTCAAAGCCTAGCTCGCCGAACCCGAGGAACATGGGACGCAACAATTTAAACATACTTGGTGTTGTTATCATGATGCGGATTACATATGCAAGTTTTAAGCAATTTTTACGAAAATGTTGATAAGAGCATTTTATGAAGCATTATTCATCGTGGCGGAAACGAAAGGGGTGCCACGGCAACGAATCCAAAAATGGTGCCACGACAACATATTGGTTCCGGTAGCTCATGGAAATACCGGTGCAAAGGAAGCAAGGGTGCGGATGTTCGGAACATGCTAGAGATGGTGGGGTGATCCCGGATTCCGGTTGTCCCATGAGTTGGCGACAAGGAAACGAGTGACAATTTGGACACGGTGCAAACACGGGCATCTCAAACATCGCAAGCATTCGTTCACGGACGTCGTCTCGGGTTTATACCTTCGAAGTGTGCAAACAAGACGGTTTAGGTTCGATGGGACGTAGTGGTACTTTCGGTCCTCGGCGATGGAAGAGGTACAAACGTTCTCAAGGCACTTGTCGGTTCGGACTTGGTGTAGTTGTACATGGCAAATGTAGTGGTACTCGGATTCTTCTCAAACCCAAGCGATGGCAGTCGTACACGACACGTTGTGGAAGTAGTTGTACTCGCGGACTTCGGCGGCGGTAGTCGCTCAGGGTCTTGGCGGCTCATTATGTAGCCGTACATGTTCGACACGGTACACGGTTCGAAATTGTGCATGTCCCGTAGATGTTCAAGGTCACCGTGGGGAACTTGTCGAATCCAGGGTCTCAAGCGTCGATAGTGGTACACGTTTCGAAGGTGAAGTTGACGAACTCGACTCCCTTCGGGGTTGTCGTGGTATTTGGGGTCTTCGGATCCGCCGTCTCCTTCTTGCGACAACAGTTGAACTTGAAGTTATTGGTTCATGGGTCTCCGGCGACGGTAGTCGTGCCAGGCATGGGCGTCGAGGTACTTGGCAACAACCGGGGTTTTTGACGATCCGGTGAGACGACATGGTCCGGGGCAGTCTTGAACTTGATGGTCTCAATCTCCAAAGTGGCACAAGGAGAGATGCACGGTCATGGTCATCTTCGGCCCTAGGGCTCCATGATGGCACCGTGGTGGTCTTGTAGCAGCAGCCAGGGCGTCGGGGAGGAGATGGGCGTGGCGAGGTGATCAGAGGCGTGAGGAGGTGGTCATGGTCACGTCAAGAGAGGCAGCGGGGCGACGCCCTTGCCGGATGACATTGGAGCAAGAGAACCCTGGCGAGGCCAAAGGTGCTTGCAGGAGGGGCCCACGGCTGGAGCAGAGGAGGGGTCAACGCCCGGCGACGAGGTGCAGGGGCAGGAGCTTCGAGCACGGCCGGCTGCGGCCATGGAGGACGGCGAAGCGGAAGCGGGGCCCTCGAGGGCGCGGCGCTCCGGGTCGTCGGTGTCCGGCAGGGTCACGCTAGCGGCCTCCGGCGAGGAAGCCGAACGGAGGCAGGGCGATGGTGGCACTGGAGGGACGGGGAGAGGGAGCGAGGCGGCGGAGATGGTTGCGGGCGCGGGTGCCATTGGGAGGCGACAACATGGAGGAGGTGAGGCTGCAGGGGCAGCGATCGTCGACGACGAGAGCGATGGGGAGGTCCGATGGCGTGGCACCAGGGGCAGCAAGGAGGAGGTCGGGAGCGGGGGTCTTGCGGTGGAGGCGGCGACGCGGACTGGAGGTGCGCGCAGGCTGCGAGGGAGGGAGAGGGGATCGAGCGGTTCTGGATCTGCGGGGTTGGAGGGAAGGAGATGGAGGAGATGGGATCGAACGTGGCTCTCTGGCGGCGGGGTGGAGACGTGGGAGAGGGAGAGATCGACAGGAGGGGTTCGGGCTAGGTTTCGGCAGCATATGGTCCTAGTGGATGCGGCTGCAGGAGGCCCAAGTGGCCTAGGGAGGCCGGCCTGGGAGGTTGCGGTAGTTGGGAGGCCTAGCTGGCTCATGGGCTTTCTTCCCCCTCTCTTACTCTTTTCAAAACAGAAGACAAAGAGAAAGAAAAGGGTATAGAAAGAGTTTGGGCACGGTGATAATTTTCCCGGACTCGCAAAAATGCGCTGGTTCCAAGAAAATTAGAGTGGGCAAGATTGCAAGGTTAAATTCAAATTCATTTGAATACAATTCAAATGATTTTGAATTGGGATTAGGTTTTCGAAGTGCCCGAAAATATTGAGACTTTAAGAGGAGCCTCAAAAAAAATATAAGAATTGTTGGCAAAGTTTGAGGCAAGGAATTGAGATAGAAAAAGCATGGAACTTAAACTGCATGTGTGTTATGGTTGATTCCACCTCAATGCAATACTTAATAGTAGCTCCCTAAAATATTGGGAGAATATGTTTTAAAGAGAAATCACCATAGTGAATATCCCTCGATTTAAATGGACCGAAGATCCATGCAATTTAATTGGTTGAGTTTTAAAAATTAAATGACATGATGCAAAGATGAATGCAATCAAACCAACAAGTCACACGACGAAACTCGGAAAACATGGAAGGCATCTGAAGCTTCGGTCTTGGGGCGTCACAAGTTTATACTAGTTCGGGCCACCATTGCGGTGTAATACCCTACTCCAGTGTGGTGTGGTGGATTTCCTTGTAGGCTAGGGATGAACAAGTACAGGGGAAGAACAGCCTCCTGAGGAGAGGTGTTCTTGAGCTCAATGAGCTTGTGTGGCTGGGGTTGATCTGAGTGATCCGTATCCCGATGAGCCTCTCTCTTTCTAGATGAGCCCCTTGGCTACGGTGATGGCTAGCCCTATTTATAGAGGCCTGGGTCCTCTCCCCAAATATTAGTCGGAAAGGGTTCCCACAACGGCCAATTCGAAGGGGGACAATGAGTACAAGTTATCCTGACAAAGGGTGGTCTTCGCCTACCAAAGGCTCTGGTGGTGACGCCATTGTGAGCTCCATGGTGACCTCCGTCTTGCCATCCTGCTGGTCTTGGTCTCATTGCATCGATAAGGAAACCTTTGCCTGACGCCTCGAGACTCCTCGCCTGCGCCCGCCTCTTTAGCGCCTAAGAGGAAACTGGCACTCTGTGCCTGCTGGCGCCCACCTGGCCTTGGTCGTCATGGCCCACGTCACGGAAACCTCTCGAGGTGCCCCTTGCCTTGATCTCTCCGCTCCTCGCGAGCCAGCCTAGCGAGGCTTCCCTTGAGGAGGTCTTGTGTCGTCCGCCTCATGAGGCTTGGCCCCTCGCGAGGGTCTTGTGCCTTGGTTGATGAAGATGGGTCGTACCAGGCCGCGTGTGGAGCCGCTCCCTGGGACGCAGGCAGGCAGGTCTGGGTACCCCCGTTCCCAGGACGCCGACGTACCCAATGCACAACTTTGATGTGGCACCTGTCGCACAAAAGCACAGTATTGCTAGTCAGCCATCCCCTATGAACCCCACTTCATGTCGGCGGTAAGGGAATCCTAGCTACAAATGCATGCCCCCAAATAGCTAGGTATGAAATCTCACCAGACCGTAACACAAAACCTATAGGAGTCCATCATATATATATAGTTGGTCAAACTTCCCCTTTCGCTTCCCGACAAAGGTGGACTGTGTGCCGACCCACAATTGTGTGCTTGTGGCACGAGATGGGTGAGACCACATATGAACCACATGCGGGTGGCTCTAATATATGTATGAAAAGGGTGTGGTGTGTTATATTTAACTACCATTCACAACTTTTGATGTGGCACGTGTGCCTTGCAAATTAACCGGACTTCCCCGACCCAACGGAGGTTGCAGGTAGCGCGAAGTAGCCCCCCCCCCACACACACACGTCGGTGGGAGGGCATCTCACCAAGACGTACTGTAACACGGACGAAGCAGAATCCAACTTGGTCGTACAACCTCTCCCCGCTCGTTGTTGGTCAAAGTGATGGACGTCCACACGGTCCCGCAAAATGGGCTGGCTTGTCGCTGATAACCTCGCAAGGGAGTATTGTATCACGACAAACCCACTCTATGCATGTGGCCCAAGTATGTATATGGAAGTGGTGTGTGTGGTGTTTGAATACCCAATGCGCAAATTTGATATGGCACCATGCTTTGGAACCATAAAATCCCCACACTGAGCGAGGGTTCACGACGCATAGCATGCGCTCAAACTTAATTAGGCTTGGAATGGATCGACCTACTATACGATAACTCGAAGCAAAGAAGAAGAATATATCCACCCTGGTAACCTTTCTCGTCGTTGGTCGAAATGATGGACGTCCACATGGGCCCACGAGTATATATAGTCTTGCCTCCCATAACCAAGCGAGTGAGAGTGTGTCCAAAGACAACCATTATTGCATGCGTGTGTCCTAAACATATTTTTGGAGGTGTATGATGCATGCATATGTGTTGAATACCCGACCCAATGCACAACATTAATGTGGTGCATGCGTTGAAAATCGCAGAGGTCCCCACATAGAGCGAGAGGTCGTTCATGACGTGTCATGTGCTCGCCCCCCCCCTTCGATCCAGTCTGATGAATTCATGTGTACGTATGCGCTATTATATATATGTAATCTCATATCCTGATCTACATCAAGACAAAACAAAAAAATTAGTCCCCTCATGAGTCAAATTAGTTAACCTCTCTCGCATTGTCGGTGAAAGTGATGGACCAAGATGGTCACCACCCCCTCTCGACACATACTATATATACACCTAGTAACACAACCCTAAAAGAATTAATCCTCCTTGTTCTTCAAACCGTACCTCTCTCTCGCTGGGTCAAAGTGATGCACGATGAACTCGCGGGCCCAACACAAAAGCAAAGCATACGTCACACGCGAGTGATCATCCTATATAGGACTACGTATCACCGTCTGCATGTGGCCCAAAGAGCTATACGTCGCACGGCTCACTTTGATGTGGCACACGCATATAGGAAACCAAAAAGTCCCCACAGAGAGTGCGAGGATCATGACGCGTGGTATGAGCAATATGTACACCCCCATTCGACGCGTGGTATATATGTGCTTCTACTGTATAGCACACACCAAAAAAGATTCATTCCTTGATGATCAAATTAACCTCTCTCTCATTGGGTCAAAGTTATGGAGGACAACCTCGCATGCCCACGAATCGAAGCTCCACACGCGAGTGAGTTCCTATATGTAGGTCAACCACCGCCAACATGGTATTGCGTGATGTTTGAATACCAATATAATGTACAACTTTGATGTGGAACCTGCCTCGGGAACCGAAAAGTCCCCACATGGAGCGAGGTTATGACACACATATATATAGAGTATTCATGTTGCCCCCTTTTTGACATGTACATACTCCTATGTCGTGCATATACGTAACATAAATCAAAAAAGAACCATCCTTGTTGGTCAAATTAACCTCTCTCTTGTTGTACGTTCAACTGGTCGATGATGACCTCGTGGGCCCATAGAGAAAGGCACACGTGAGTGATGTCATAGGAAAAAAGCACTGTGTGCATGCGCCTGTGTGTTATGTGATGTTTGAATACCCAATGCACAACTTTGATGTGGCACATGCTTCACAAACCAGAAATGCACTACACCACGATGTGTGTAGCCCCCTCACTTCAAGCCGGTGGGAGTGTGTACGCACGTGGTCGAACTTTGATATGGAATCCCACCATGATCCACACACCACACACATGCTAAGATGAATCCACCTTTTGGTCAAATGCCTCTCGTTGTCGGTGGAAACTGAAAACCTTTGCGAGCTAACGAATGGGCATGTCGCTGATAACCGCATGAGGGAGAGTGTCCGAGAGGACCACCAACGCATGCATATGGCCCAAACATTATGTATGACAGGGCTGTGTAAGTCTTTAAATAACAAATTCATGACTTTGATGTGGCATATATGACTCACAAAATGATCAATAATTCCACACGAAGGTTCACGACTCATAGTGTAATGCCGGACCCCTCCCCCCAGCCCCCCCACACACAGACACACACACCCCGCACCACCACAGCCACTCTGAGGCATGTCAAACTTTTTCTGCAGTGAACACGTGACAAAAGGCGGAGTGTCGTGTTAATTTTTTTTAAACAGACATCATTCGACCGTTTTTATACATTGATTGATTTCCTAGGAAGTTAATGTGAA
This sequence comes from Triticum urartu, assembly GCF_003073215.2. Classification (NCBI taxonomy): domain Eukaryota; kingdom Viridiplantae; phylum Streptophyta; class Magnoliopsida; order Poales; family Poaceae; genus Triticum; species Triticum urartu. Next base: position 262,156,310 of record NC_053023.1, read on the forward strand.
AAAATAAAATTTGAGCTACATGTGCACCAAAATGGGTTGCAAAATCATATGTGTCCCTGGGTGCATGTTTCCCTGTGCAAGAGATTTCAAAATATTTAGAATATATATTTTTAAAATTCAGTAAATCCAAAACTTAGTTGAAATTCATGAAACTTATCATGGTGTCATATATGGACACTAGTAGACTATGATATTGTATTTTTTCGTCAATGAGACCCGCTTTGTTATAATCTTCTTACAAGTGGGAGATTGTTAAAAACTGGCAACCAATATATCATACAGATAAATATTATTTATTCGGACCATGTGCATTAGACCGTGCCATGCTTCAGTTAAGTAGTAAAGCGGTAGAATGAATCATCAATAAACCAAAAAATACACGTGCTGCCACACGCCCCGTGTGCCATGCGAGCTGGCGTGAGTTGACGAGGCGCATGCGAGCAGACCGTCGTGCAGGCATACCGGGAGGCGTGTGTGTAGGTGTGCGTATTGACGAGAGGCGTGCGAGTAGCTGTGTGAAATGATGGTAGAAATGGCAGAAGTCCGTCACGCAGGCTCACCGGGGAGGCGAGATAGCTTTTGACCACAGCCTTCCTTGCTCCCACTGGTCCGTATTAATTGCGTGCCCGAGCCGCCAGCCATAATAGGTCGCCGCACCCCTGGTCCACAATGGTCACCAATGTCTGGACTATGGAGTGTATGAGGACGTCGCCGAAGCGCACCATTAGAGGGAGTGGCGACACCGGGGTTGATGAAGCACCCGTGTAACACGTGAAGCTAGGCACCGAGGTTGCCGTCGCCACCAACGAGGTCTCGCGTGGGCAGCAGCATGACCTTGACTTCATCGGTGCCGTCGTGCCCCCCCCCCTAGCCGGAGCCGGAGGTCAACAACAACTCCGGCAACGACTGCGACTCCGACGGAAAACTGGTTAGTCATCTATATACGCATTTGTGCGGCAAACATATCGTGTGTTTTCTCTAGTTACTCCCCCTCTATATTTTTTTCTGGAATACAAATCCTATGGTTATGTTCTCTCAGTCCATGAAATCAGAGTACTTAAGATCTGATAGATGCACGTAGTGTATTGATTGTTTGAATGTTATCCGTATAGAGTTAGTGATTAATTGTTTGTTCTGTACAAATGATTTTTGCTAATAATCCGATTACGGTTATCTGGCATGCTAATAATTCGTGGCCAGATCTTGAGAAATGATTTTGAATGTCCTACATATATGTTTGTGCCTTTTTTCTTCCAGATCCTGAGAATTGATTTTGAATGTCCTACATGTATGCTTATGCCATTTTTTCTTTCAGATTGGTATGTACACAGATGATGCTTTGGCCAGCGCCACCGCCAGATGTAGATCTTGGACCCGGTTGTGCGGCCAGAAGCGGCCCCCCTGGACCTGAGGAACCAGTAAAATCTCCAGCGGACCGCATCAGTGATCTCCCGGATGGAATCCTTGGGGAGATCATCTCCCTTCTCCCCACCAAGGATGGGAAGATTGAGATTATCTATGTCAACACTCAAGAGAAACTAGCAGATATTTTCATGAACCCTTTGGATGAAGCAAGATTTTGTGAGTTAAGGCATGAGCTAAATATCATTAATTCGAGAATTGTGGCTTGAATCTAGGCACACCCCACCGCATTCATCATATTATCTTGTTCTACATGTAAGCGTGGACATAGGGGAGTCTTGTTCTCTCAATGAACTCTCCTTCTCCCATTATGCATAAATTGATCAAGTCTTTCACACTAGCCATTCTTGATGGTACTTGTTCTTCAAAGACGAGTTTTGGTCATGGGCCCAAGGTTAAAATCTTTGCAGTGCCATACTAGTTGACTCAAACATAGGTGACTTCGGTCACCGCCCTCTTGTTGAGAGGCTTGGCTCCGTTTGGTTTGAGTTGTGCTTTCTTATCTTAGGCTTTTTGGGTGTTGGTTTACTCCTTGGGTGCTCTTGATTTACTTGCTCTTTGACCATGGAGTATTCCTTTACATTTGTGGTGTTTTCTTGTCTCCAACCCAAGCCTTTCGTGCCTCAAACCTCCTATAATTGCATAAGCCCCTACTCTCAAATTTGATCCTAGCAGTTTTTCTCGCAGCAAGCGGTACTACCCCTAGTAGGCATGGTACTACCGCTCAGGCGGTACTACCACGCCCACCTATGGTACTACCGCTGACAACAGTGTGCCAACCTCCTATCAAAGCACTGGGGCAGTACTACTACCGATAGTGAATGTTACTACCGCTGACACAAGCAGTACTACCGCTTCAGGGACCTGTGAGGGGGTTAAGTGCTAGGCCTGGGGAGTTCTAACTCCCCCATACCCATTCACTTCCTCTCCTCTCGCGTTCTCTCTCTCAAGCAACCAAGAACTACTCTGGAGGATGGCTTCGGCCCCCTGAATCTGTGTCATCTTCTCCATTTCCACTTGCCATGGCTATCGGTATTGCCCTTGTTTTTCTCTCCTACGATTCTATTTTTGGAATCTTAGTTCAAGGGAAATGCATGTGGTGTTTGTAGATTTTTGGCTAAATCTAAGCATGAGTAGGATGCGGGATGACTGCTAGATAGGAGTATAGTTGTCTTTGCCAAAATTTTGCACTTCTATATCATCGGTACTACCGGATCCACACTGTGGATGTAATCTCGTCGGATGAGTGGTACTACCGCTTGAGCAGTACTACCACTCGTGTCTGGTGGTACTACCACTTACCCTTCGGCGGTACTGCTGCTGCTGGGCATGGTAGTACAGATGTGACCTAGTTTTTTAGAATTTTTTTACTTACTTCTATCCTCTTTTTGTATTTATTGGCATATGCAATGACTTTAACCTACTTTTCCCTCGCTCTGTGTTTGTGGGTTCCAGGTGATGATAGCTACACTCATCAAGCTCGTCGCAAGAACCCGGATCGTTATGGTGGCTACAAGTGCTACCACACTTCTGATGAGGCTCCAGCTAGTTCCAGTGAGCCTCCAAAGCAACATGTGAAGAGGACCTCAAACAAGCAGAAGGAGAAGAGCACTCCACCCGATGAGATGTCTGGGAAAGAGTTTGCAGCTTGGCATACATGCAGTCCATATCGGCGTGCTTAGGACGAGGCTCTCGTTGGTCGTCCCTTCTAGAACAAGGATTAGTCTCTGATATATGTGGACATTCTGAAGGCTAAGAAGAACTTTTTTATGGTGGTCAAGTCTATCGACACACTCGCATAGAGAAGGACCCAACTTACTTTGAAGAAGCTCTTGCTCTTTGTCACTAGTGGGGTCTTATTCCTATCATCACCTTCAACAAGGACTATGATGCTCAATTCTATGCCACGGTTCACTTTCATGCAGATGAGGAGAAGAACATGTCATGGATGACCGGTGGGAGGAGACTGAAGGTCAATTAGAAGGCATTCATCGACTGTTTGGGAATTGTTGGTGAGAGAGAAGACAACCTAGTTGGTCTCAGGCCTCACAACGATACTCCTGCTACACACAAGTCAAAGCTTATCGGCTACAATAGGACTATGACTACTGCCAAGGGGGCCACTCGTACGGAGCTCATTCCCTTTTGGATATCAAGCACCGCATCTTTTGCACGACCCTTTTCCCTCGCATTGAGAACCTGGATCAAGTACATTCTTATCTGATGGATCAGCTGCTAATGTGCATCAAGGAGAAGGGTAGGACATCTACTTTGGACATCTCTCACATCATGTGGCGAGAGCTTTGCTCTGCCATGCTAGATCAAAGGTGCCTATCTACGGCCCTTATCTATTTAAGTCGATTGACGAAACATGGGCTGCTGAGTTTCCAGGAGAGGCCCTTCCCACTGAGCATATGCTATCTCATGGGGTTCTGAACTTGCGCCAGAAGGAGAACTAAGGTACTGCTCCTGCTGCCCCTACTGAGGAGATTGCACCTACTGACTCAAATGATGAGCCTGAGCCTGATTACGAGTTTGTTCCCTCTCCAGAGAAGGTACCATCTTGGGTGTCCAAGATTAAAACAAAGATGAATAAGCTCTTCTACATGTAAGCCAAGGGTTAGTATAGGGTTCATATAGCTGAGAAGGCGGCTCTCACACATCATAAGACCATGATGAGGGCCCTAGTTCAGGAGATCACTAGTGGATCTGAGGAGAGGGTCACAGGTGAGGAGAATTGGATCTCATGGCACCATCAGTGGTCAGCCTGCGAGGTTGAGCGTCAACATGATGCAGCAAGGAAAGCAGAGGAGTCTGAGGAGCACAAGGACTCAGATGAACATGAGGAGTACTGGTGTTCTGGAGCACCTCCATCACCCTGGACTAGTTTACTGCTCTTTGCCCTTTTGGTGTCTCTGTCGGATTTCGGGTTCCGGCAAAACCCTTAAGGTTCGAACACTGGGGTGCGTGCAAAGATCTCTCCCTCACCGTTCACACCCTCACACACTTTGCGATTTCTAAGGCTAGCTCGACGAACTCACAACACAAGTTACACAAGATTTATACTGGTTCGGGCCACCGTTGCGGTGCAATACCCTAGTCCAGTGTGGTGGTGGTGGATTGCCTCTTGGGCAGATGATGAACAGTACAAGGGGGAGAACAGCCTCCTGAGGAGAGGTGCTCTTGTGCTTGGCGAACTTGTGGTTATCTAGATCTCTCTCGTTCTCTCTCTCCCCCTCCTGCTGTGGCGGCTAGTCCTATTTATAGAGGCCCTGGTCCTCTCCCCAAATATTGAGCGGGAAGGGAGCCAAAAATGGCCAATTTGAAAGGGGACAGCTAGTACAAGTTATCCTGATAAAAGGTGGTCTTCGCCTGCCAAAGGCTCTGGTGGTGATGCCGTCTTGGGCTCCACGGTGACCTCCGTCCTGCCGTCCTGCTGGTATTGGTCTCGTTGCACCAATATGGAAACCTTTCCTTGACGCCTCGGTACTCTTCCTCTGCGCTTGCCTCCTTAGCACCAAAGAGGAAACAAGGACACTATGTGCGCTGGCGCCCGCTTGGCACCCGCCTGGTCTCGATCGTCATGGCTCACGTCATTGGAAACTCGCGAGGTTTGCCTTGCCTTGATCTCTCCCCCCCTCGTGAGCCAGCCTGGTGAGGCCGCTCCTGAGGAGGTCTTGTGTCGCCTACCTCGCGAGGCTTGGTCCCTCGCGAGGGCCTTGAATGCTTGTTGGTGAAGATGGGTCGTACGGGCCCGCTTGCAGAGCCACGCCGTGGGTCGCAGGCAGGCAAGTCTGGGGACCCCCGTTCCCAGAATGCCGACAGTCTCGATGCCAAAGGGGGAGAGAGCTTAGGGATTTTCCGAGTCACGAGTGTGTCTTCCTTGTTGTTGATTTTGTTCTCTCATGAACTCTCTTTCATTTGCTTCGATTTGCTTTCGCTTCTGTGGAACCTTTAGTAGCTATCATGTGGTGTGAGACATATGCTACCCTATATTTATCTTTATGTCTAGTACCTTATTAGCTTGTGTGATGTTATTTATCTTGTGCCCTATTCTTATGCTCACATGCTTTTTTCTTGCATCTATGCTTATATGTCTCATTATTCTGATGCAAGTTTGGTCAGTCAATCAAATATAGGGGGATTGTTGATCCTAGTGTGTGTGCTTTGAATTCCAAAAGCATACTCAATTAGTGCACACATCTAGGGGGAGCCCGTCTATATTTTGTAGATTTCGGGATTCCATATTTTCTTCCTCTATATTTGTGCAAATCCCGCATTTTCATCAATCCACCAAAAAGGGGGAGATTGTTAGGGCATATTTCGCCCTTAGTGGTTCTGGTGATTGATGACAATGCATTTGCAGACTAATCGTGTGCATTGAGCATTTCAGATAATCTATCATATGGCACAAGATGATTCATACCCCTCGGAGCTATTAAGAAGACTGTGATTTTCTTGCATTTCATTTTTTGTGGATTTGAGTCATAGGATCACCGTACTATTAAGAGGGGGTCCGCTTCAAAAAGGTTTGGGTGGAATCTACATGTACACATCCATTTTACAGCCTTGTTATTTATTGGCAATTAAGCTTCTCCTCCCTCTGTGCTTGAACTTTCTAGACCAACATAAGCAGTACTACCACTCTAGCGGTACTACTGCAGGTCAGTGCTTTCCTCACTTCCACTTATTGTTTACGTTCTATAAATGGGCGGTAGTAGAGCGGCAGTTCAGCGCGGTAGTACCGCTCGAGCGGTACTGCGACTCTGACTGCCATCCCACTACCGCAGGTTGACTAGGCATGCATCAGCCAAGTGGAAGTACCGCTCATGCAGCGCGGTAGTACCGCTCCAGCAGAACTACTGCTGTTTCACTACCGCACTAACTACTGATAACTCATAGTTTTCAAGGGTAGAGTATTCAACCCAAATTTATTGATTCGACACAAGGGGAGCCAAAGAATATTCTCAAGTATTAGCAGCTGAGTTGTCAACGCAACCACACCTGGAAAACTTAATATTTGCAACAAAGTATTTAGTAGCAACGTAATATGGAAGTAGTGGTAACGGTGGCAAAAGTAACAGTATTGGTTTTGTAGTGATTGTAACAGTGGCAATGGAAAAGTAACTAAGCAAAGATCAATATGTGAAAAGCTCATAGGCAATGGATAATTATATCGGATGCGATTCCTCATGCAACAGTTATAACATAGGGTGACACGGAACTAGCTCCAGTTCATCAATGTAATGTAGGCATGTATTCCGAATACAGTCATACGTGCTTATGGAAAAGAACTTGCATGACATCTTTTGTCCTACCCTCCCGTGGCAGCGGGGTCATATTGGAAACTAAGGCATATTAAGGCCTCCTTTTAATAGAGTACTAGACCAAAGCATTAACACTTAGTGAATACATGAACTCCTCAAACTACGGTCATCACCGGTAAGTATCCCGATTATTGTCACATCGGGGTTAACGGATCATACCACATAATAGGTGACTATAGACTTGCAAGATAGGATCAAGAGCTCACATATATTCATGAAAACATAATAGGTTCGGATCTGAAATCATGGCACTCGGCCCCTAGTGACAAGCATAAGCACAGCGAAGTCATAGCAACATCAATCTTAGACCATAATGGATACTCGGGATCAAACCCTAACAAAACTAACTCGATTACATGATAAATCTCATCCAACCCATCACCGTCCAGCAAGCCTATGATGGAATTACTCACGCACGGCGGTGAGCATCATGAAATTGGTGATGGAGGAAGGTTGATGATGACGATGGCGACGGATTCCCCTCTCCGGAGCCCCAAACGGACTCCAGATCAGCCCTCCTGAGAGAGATTAGGGCTTGCTAGTGGCACCGTATCGTAAAACGCGATTGTCGGTGTCAAAACTGGCGGATCTCGGGTAGGGGGTCCTGAACTGTGCGTCTAAGGCGGATTTAACAGGAGGCAGGGGACACGATGTTTACCCAGGTTCGGGCCCTCCTGATGGAGGTAAAACCCTATGTCCTGCTTGATTGTTCTTGATGATATGAGTATTACAAGAGTAGATCTACCACGAGATCAGAGAGGCTAAACCCTAGAAGCTAGCCTATGGTATGATTGTATGTTGTCCTACAGACTAAAACCCTCTGGTTTATATAGACACCAGAGGGGGCTAGAGTTACACAAGGTCGGTTACAAAGGACGAGATATCCATATCCGTATTTCCTAGCTTGCCTTCCACACCAAGTAGAGTCCCATCCGGACACGGGACGAAGTCTTCGATCTTGTATCTTCATAGTCCAACAGTCCGACCAAAGGATATAGTCCGGCTCTCTGGAGACCCCCTAATCCAAGACTCCTTCAGTAGCCCCTGAACCAGGCTTCAATGACGATGAGTCTGGCGCACAGTGTTGTCTTCGGCATTGCAAGGCGGGTTCCTCCGTCGAATACACCATGGAAGAGTTTGAATGCAAGGATAGTGTCCGACCCTGCAAAATAAGTTCCACATACCACCGTAGAGAGAATAATGCTTCCACAAATCTAATCTGCTGACATGTTTTGATAGTATGACATCACTTCATGGCCCGGTTATCATTCGAACCGCTTTTCTCAACCAGCTCCGCACATATCGCGAGGCAGTTTTCTTGATACGTCTTGTCAAAGCAGAGATCGTGTTCCCCTTATCACGGGATTCCCATCAATACGGACGTGGGTAACCCAACCGCGCCATCAACTGCGGTGCCTGGGGAATTAGCGGTTTTGCCAGGCAAGTGGGGAGACTCATCGCCTCCTCCACCCTTATAAAGGGACAAAGATTTACTTTTTACACCCACGCCTTCTTCCTTCTCGCTTACCCATTCCCGCACACTCGAGCTCTAGCGCCCAAGCTCGCATTCTTCTTCTCAAACCACTCCAAGCATGTCTGGAGTAGGAGGCAAGTGGATGGTTTCCTCCATCGCGGAGGAGAACATCAAAAAGTTACGGGGAGCCGGATACCTAGCTGCGAATATCGCGCACCGGATGCCGAATGCGGGGCAGATCGTCCCCACGCCCGAACCCCATGAGAGGGTAGTTTTTCTTACCCATTTCATCTGCGGGCTCATGTTCTACTACGGGCTGGATTTTCATGATCTGGCCCCCAACTTCATCCTCAACATCTCGGCGTTTATCGTCGTGTGCGAGGCCTTCCTCCGCATCAGGCCCCACTTCGGCCTATGGCTGAAAACCTTCAATGTCAAACCGAAGGTGGTGGGTGGCCAGCAAGCAGAGTGCGGAGGCGCCATGGTGGGCAAGATACCTAATGTCACCTGGCTCAAGGGTACCTACGTGGATACCATAAAGGGGTGGAAATCGGGGTGGTTCTACATCACCGAGCCGCGCGACTCCAACTGGGTGGCGACCCCCAAATTTCGATCCGGAATCCCCACGCGGCTCACCTCTTGGAAAAAGAAGGGCTTGTCCTGGGGTTCTTCAGTAGAGCTGACCGGACTCCAGACCTGCATCCAGAACATGACGAACAAGAAAATTAAGCTCGTCAACATGGTCCAGGTTATGGTCTTCCGCCCGATCCTTCCGTGCCAACGACGGGCATTTGTTTTGTGGGAGTTCGTCTCGGCCCAGCACCAGATACTGCGAGAGATCTATGACACGACGCACGAGGACATCTGGAGGGTGCTGTTCAAGGGCGCCAAGATGCCTCCCTCCCTCACCGAGGACCGCGGACTCAGCGCAAAGCGCCATGCCCATCCGGTAGGCTTTCATATCTCTCAGGGTATTTATGTGCCCTGGTTTGGTTATGTGCTGGATGTAAGATTTCATGTTAGTAACATGACTGGATAAAGACAACGGAGCAGCTTGATTGCCCAGCCCCCCTGCCCGAAGATCCTCCAAACGCTCTTCTAACGAAGATGCTGACTCCGGCACCTTAGGAGGTGCCGGAAAAGACGGCCAAGAAGAAGGTCGCGGGGACCCGAAAGGGTCTCCGGCGCAAGGTGGTTCTATCGGACTCATCGTCCGATGAGTCCGACGCGCACTCCTCCCATGGAAACGAGGAGGAGGAGAAAAGTTCTCCCCCCCTAGCCGGGGGAGACAAGAAAAGGAAGGCCGACCCATCCGGGGAGGCCGAAGGGTCCAAGAAGGGAAAGACCCTCCCTTCGGACTGTGCCACGACGGCCACCGATAGCGGCCACGAGTGGCTACCCAGGGACAAGCCCCTGGCGAAGTCGTATGTGTCCGGACACCATAGTACTTCATGTTATGTTTTATTGTACTGCCTTTGCTCATGCTGAACATGATTATGCAGTCCGGCCCGAGCTCATCTCGATGTACCCTCGTCGAGCGGCTCTTTGGGCTCGTCGGATATGAACAGCGGTTCTCCTCCGACGGCTTCCACCCCTTGCCCTACGGACAACGCCGAGGTGGTGTCTCAAAAGGCACCGATCCAAGGGGAGGTGACCCTGGGGGTGCCCCACGGTGACCTCCCGGACCCTGAGTACCAAGGGAGCGAGGCTCCTACGGGCTTCGAGTTCGGGCCCCAGCCGGACACTACGCCGAAACCTTCGATGGTTCCGAACTCCAGTAGGCGGCCCCCCATTAAGGGGGGCCAACCATCCGTGCCGGTGTCCTCTGTCCAACAAGAGGCACCGAACAACTTGCTGGAAGTGCTTCACAGCGCTTCCATCTATGAAGAACACCGCACTATCATGAGTGCGGTGGTCAAGAAGGTTCAGTCCGCCAAAAACGGACTGACCGAAGCTTTGCGCCAGCCTCCTAACAGGCTTTGAGGTAAGCATTCAAAATATAAAAATATTACCGCATAGATAGTAGCCCCTGATGCTCTGTTCGACGTTCACGAAGAAAAGCCGAATAGAGTATCAAATGATAGCTCAGAGTCTACTTACAGAATGTCTATGTGTATGTGCAGGCTTCCCTGCTGGCCGCTGCCGCACGTACTGCGGAGGTCTCTGCGCTGAAGCAGGCCCTGAAGCGGTTCGAGGACGAGCTCGGCCTTACCAAGGGGCAGCTCGAAGAGAGCAAAGGTAAGATATACCCCAGTTTATATAGTTAAAAAGAAGTTCGTTGTAAAGTAATAGGATCATCATGAATTTGTCAGGGGCCATGACCAAGGTGGAGACCCTGAGGAAGGCGTTGTCCGCGGCCGAAGACAAAGCGGCCAAAGAACGCATTGAACGGGAGAGACAAGAAGCCCGAGTGGGCGAGGTGCAGCAAGAGCTCGAGGCTCTCGCCAAATAGCACGAGTCCTTGGAGCTTGACTCCAAGATGCGAGAGTCCGAGCTCGCGCGGGCGCTTGAAAGCGTCCAGAGCGCCAAGGCCGAAACCCACAAGGCCCTCTAGGAGATTGATGTGGCGAAGAAGATAGCAACGGGTAAGGCATTCAATATGCAAAGCAAGCATGTGAAGGAGACTTTCCTTTTTCTTACCCGAGTTCGGAGCTCTCCAGGAGCGTTTGCAGATCTTCCCCGCAGTGTGCTGGATGCTGTGGAGTTTTACCGGGCTGAGGAGGGGTGCTCAACGAAGAAGTTGTTCTGGTCTCAGTATACTAGGACCGAACACCCCGTGTCCTTGAGCGACCAGCTGAAGCAGTTGGTCGAACTTCACAAGGCGGGCCGAACAGGCCATGAGGGGCCTTATAGTCCGGATGTGGCCTGGCAAACCCCTGTCCGGCAGCTACTTCGGTCCGGTGAGGCGGCTGGTGGAAGCCTGCCCACGACTTGAGGTCATCAAGCGGTCCGTCTGCATCGAAGGTGCACGCAGGGCTTTTGCCCGGGCGAAGGTGCATTGGGCGAAGCTGGACGCCGTG